>NC_080557.1:36767500-36922500 GCF_030253575.1 Rhododendron vialii | reverse complement strand
ATTCCACTGCAATTTTCTTCTTTAAAAATGGAAAGTACTCTAGTGGTTCGAAACATATGAAAGTAAAGTACTTGGTTGTTAGAGAACGAGTCTAGAAACAACAAGTGTCTATTGAAAACATAAGCACCACTTTTATGATTGATGATCCGTTGACAAAGGGATTGCCTCCAAAGACATACAAAGAACATGTTATTAGGATGGGTCTTTTGAGCAATACTTGATATTAGTAGTTGAGTGCTTATTGTTATTGACACTATTTAGCGCAAATAAAAGTTTATTCTGATTTTTCTGTTTCCAATTATGCGTGCACATATTATTTTGAATTATGTTCAACAAGAAATATCTTGACAAGACAAATTATAGGGGCTTTATGCATTACAGCCTAAATAATGATATTTTTCCTATTACGGACTTGGTTAGTGAAGGTTATCAATGGTGTGGTGCATAGAAGGGAATGCGGCATGGTGTTATTCAACCGCTATGACTCACATTGGTGGTCTGAATTAATCACAGTATTAAAGTTTCTAATTGGTTTGAACCTATTGGCTGTTTTAAATCCGTGATCATGTGTCAAAGTTTTTAGTGTAGAACCCACTCGAGTTGTTTTAAACAAATGCATATTTTGAAGAAATACACTTTGCATCACAATCGGCTTGATGGGCCAAGTGAGAGAATGTTAGTTTTTTCCTATTAGTGTGGCCCACTAGCCTTCACATTTTGTGTACGTGGAACTCCACTATGAGATAAGCTAATGAAGTGATATGATTCATTACGATAACTAATTAGAATTATAGATGAAGAAAAATTCTTGATAATAAAAGAGATCTTGACGGACTAGGTGTCTTTTAATAATTATCTCTAAGGCCCTCTCTCTCCTCTATTAAAAGGTAGAATACGGTGAATACCCACCCCTTATTCCTACAATTTTTCCATCAATTAAAGTTACTGGGGTATTCTAGCAAAGTAGAGACAGAGAGAAGAATGTGAGTCAAGAATTAAAGTGTTTCTAATTAAGAGGTTTGTTCATTCTAATGTCGATGGCCAACAAAGGTATGTTATTTATAATTCTTGAGATGTGTTGAATTCAAGATCCTTGTTATATATGTTTTCCGCATAATAGATTTAATATAGATATATATTTACAGACAGCTATGGTGATCCTCACACATATCGAATCCGGCAGCGTCGTCCAACCTTTGATCAGAAGCCTTGCTTGACAAAGTGCTTGATTGTTGCTGTTAGACTTTGTCCCGCATTGCTCATCTAAGTCACCCAAGCTTAGTTAATATATTCTAGAGGAGCCAATTGGTTTTAGGTTAGAAACCTTCAAGAAATCAACAGTTTGGAAAATTGGATTATGCGCAAAATGCGATGCTTGGTTCGTCACTATCAACTCCGCTTGATTCTTCTTTGATGTCCCAGATCACAGTGCAACTATACTACCGTACTCAAACACTCAATACATGATTCATCCACATAATCCCTAAACAGACTCTCTAAAAAGAAAAGAAAAATAAAATACAACTCAATAAACGGGATACTGAGAATTTTGTTATTGGAATTTCCAACACGAAGGAGTTCGACTCTTTGGGGCTTACATTACCACCGATGGTTTTGGTTGCATAAATTTAATTAGTGATATGATTAAAGAAGTTGGGATGATATCATTTTTCAAAAACCAGCAAAGAAAATATTTCATTGATAAGAAAAAGAGAGGTACGTACTTGAAGCAAAGTTGGGATGATCTTGTACGTCGACTTTAAAATAAATGAGATGTCAGTAAATCTCTTTACTATAAGCGGAATGAAGCGGATGCAACTTTCCCATTTTCTATGAAATATCGAATACATGACTTTCATAAATAAAACTCATACCGTGGTTCGTCTACAGCATTTTTTTTTTGAAAGAAATATTTAATCACTCAAAATTATTTGTCCCTGATAACATATATCATTCCGTCATAACGGTCGCTAGCCATGTATAAATTAATTAAGAAGTAAACACAATTCCGCGGAAAATTCAATAATTTTGAGTACATAAATAAAATTAGATTGGCAAAAGAGGGACAAAGAGTTATGTTCAAAATGGAAAATAAAGATGTTGGCAGGTAATTTGACCCAAAAGTTCAAAGTGTGGATTTAATTTCTTCTTTGTGAAAGACAAGAGAGGCAACCTCGGATTCTAGAAAAGTTAACAATTAACATTAGTGGTGTAATTACGGAGAAAGCGGGATAGTTAATAAAGAAACATCGGTGGTGAATGGTAAATTTATAGTCAACAGGCTCGTAGTTCAATGGTATTTTCTGGCCCTTTTCTTATGGAAAGTCAAGGTTCTAGTCCCGTCAGAAGCGTTCGTGGTTTAAAACTATGGACAACTTTTAGATTTCATGTGAACTAACTTACTAACGACCTTTTAAGTTCCATTGATTTATACCGCTTGAAAAAAAAAAAAAAAAGAATGGTAAATATATATATTTTTTAAATTGTTCGTACAATCAAAGAACTAAAGTAAAAAAAAGAATGGTAAATATATATTTTTAAAAAACTGTTCGTACAATCATCAAAGAATCAAAGTAAAGTCTATGCTTTGATAAAGAAATTTACTAGAACATCATTGGAATTGAAAAAGCAAAACTCCCCAACTTTATGATAAAGACATCAATCCATATGCAAACTTCTTTAAAGAATCACCCAGCAGTTCACTGCATCAATCCTCATTCCAAGAATTGATTTTCTCTCTCTCTCTCTCTCTCTCTCTCTCTCTCTCTCTCTCTCTCTCTCTCTCTCTCTCTCTAATTTTTCTCTCTCCTCCCTACGTGTGCAAGCAATGGAGTAGTAACGAAATTAATGCAATTTTCATTCCCCCTTTTTAAGTAAACCTTGTTTTACTTTAGGTAAAACCTTGTTTAATTTAATCTAGGTTAGTGTATCAAGATTCTACGACAGTCCTCTTAATTGCTTTGGGGGAAATGTTCTACATCTAACTCGTGAACTCATAATGTTGCCTAGGGTTGAATGCATCACACTCGCATCTTGTGATATGGTGAACTATACAGAAAAACATTGTCTGTAGTGGAACGTTGCGACCACAAATGTTCGGGCCTAAGTCACATAATTCTTCGGTACGATATTTCGCTCCCGCTTTCAATGTTTGCTCTCGTGAATACACCACAAAAGATGCAAGTGGAACTGTCGACACGCATTGAACTATTCCGAATGCATCTGTATACGTATCTAAACATCTATGTTCCAATCATTTCCCTTTCTTATAAGTCATCCAAGCCACTTCACGTGAACCTCGGCCAAGTTTTTGAAGGACCAATTCTATCGTCTACTAGCAGAGGTCCAATTAAAACCAAGGCAAAGTTGAGATAATAGGTCTTTCAGTTGCAGTTCTCTTACTTTCCTTGCTTTGTTTAAGATAGTGTAAAGAAAAATTTGCTTTGGGGTTACTATATTGGTATGATAAAAAAAAAACGTGTTTATGATGGCTGGGTGAGGTCAACTTTCAACTTGAATATTCTACCAACTCAAATCAAATCTCTTTGTTCTCCTCCCCTCCTCCTTTCTTTCTTGCAGTAGGCGGTGCTGCACAACCAGGGCTGGCTCTGAAATTTTGAGGGCCTAAAACGGACGTAGACAATGAGGCCCTTAATAAAATTTACGATAATAAAATAACAAGTAGTTAAATGATTTTTTCAAAGCCAAATGCATGTATTCGATAAGGAAAAAACACATACAAATACTAATTTTTGATCCTGTTTTCTCTTCTTTGATCTCTAATTCATCTTCTTCCATTTTATTGTCTGTTTAGAAGATTAGAGCTGTTAAGGGTAGAATATGCATAAAACTTATATAGGAACCCACCACATGAGATCATTTTCCAAGGGGCTCTACATGAAGACAGCCGCCCGTGATCTGCATTTTCTTTTCCCTTTTTTGTTTCCTTTGATTGAGCAAGTCAGGTTGGGCCCAACCATTGGGCATGTGTCTCTTAAGTGTAAAATAGGTGGTTTGGGTATTAAAATGGGCCTCTAGTATTGCTATACCCAAAAAGATTGGACATATATAATGGGTACCCAAAATAATAGGAGGCCCTAGTTTTTACACATTCTTGGGGGGCTTAAGGCACCGGCCTCTTGGGCCTTAGCCCAGAGCCGGCCCTGTGCACAACATGTTATTCACGGCAAATCGCCGCCACTCTGATTTTGCTTCGATGATCGAAATCGTTCACTTCGTAGAGTTCGTCGAGTAGAACAAGTATACCAAAAATCAGCTCAATTGGATATCGTTAAATGTCTCGTCCGAATATTATTATCCTGAAATTATTAAGTGTACCAAAAAAATAGTGGATTTTATTTAGTGTTTAGGATCCAAGCCGCTCAAAGTGATCAGAACATGATTTTAAGGGTCCCCGTGAGAAATCAGAAAAAAAAATGACCGGGAAGAGTTTCATCCGAGCAGTTTTCATTGAACGGTTCAAAAAAAATTACTCGGATGAAGCCCTTCCCAGTCATTTTTTTTGCTGATTTCTCGCGTGGACCCTTAAAATCACGTTCTGCACACATTGAACGGTTCGAATTTTCAAAATTGATCGAGAAATGAAAGTCCCGCATTTTAACAAAATGAGGGATCCCTCACTTGATCCGTGGTGTGTGTGTGTGTATATATATATTGTCAAGCCCTACAAATATGAGCAATATATATATGGCCTAAATAAATTTAACTAAACCTCCTTTACATAAAGTATGCCCAATTGGAATTTAGGGACAACAAAATAGGCCTCAATTAGATAGAAACGGTGGAATTAGAATTACATCCCATTATGGCATTATGTTCAAGGTTGACGACAGACGACTTGGGGGAAAGAAACTTTTCAAAATTAAAATTGATCAAAAATTATCTTCGGTTAACTATATCTCAAAAAAGATTAAATGGATTGGTTATATTCTCTTCATTGAGAAGGAGTGGGAGAAGAAGCTTGACCATGGAGTATTAATTAGTACATTTGCAACAAAAAATTGAAAAGACTAATATTCAAATGATTGATTTTGAAATATTGTTATGGTTGCATTTTTTTTGGGAATAGTTATATGCTTATATTTTGTAATGATAAATCTTTTGTAATGACTTTTTTTTTTATGAAACTCTTTGTAGACTAATTTTTGTGTGGAAAATATAGAAAGACATCATTTAAAGGGTTCGCTTTCGGCTTCTAAAACTTACGAGTCGGCACCGACTCACCCTCCTCGCAACGAATGGCCATTCCACAAAGTGTAACGTGAATTTCTAAAAAATTCAGAGAGAGAAAAAAATCTAATGTTGTCGGTATAATATATGTACTCCATAGATATATATATGTTTCCCCAACATTATTAGTCAAAGTACTAAAGTAATGAGAAAAGAAATGATGGAAATTTCCTAGAGATTCTCTCTGATCACAACCCGCACGAGACTTCACATTGGATTCTCTTATTTTGCTGGCTCAACTTGAGACACACAGACAGATAAGACAGACACCACCAGGCAATTAAAATCCGACCCCCCTCCATTACATGATCATTTCATATCCCACCTCCATAGCTAAAAAACAAGAGAGAGAGAGAGAGAGAGAGAGAGAGAGAGAGTAGGGTTAAAAACGTACCCCTCATTTTATTTTATGGCTTTTCTGAATGGAAATTATATATAGTACCAGCTTCCCACTTGAACAAAAGCTGTCTTCTATGGCTAAGTCACTTTCACTTCAACAAACTGCAAATGGCTACCCATTTGGGAAACTCTCGTGGAAGCCTTTTTCTAGTCTAGCAGTGACAACACAATAGTACACAATAGCAAGCCGGTGAAGGTCCTACGATAAGTCACATAATTCGGAAGCGCAAAGCACGAAAGCGTCTTTGAAACATATATACACATGTCAATCAACTAAAATTTGCGAGAGAAAGAATTGAGAGCGTCAAGCATGCATAGTGTGATGATTGAGAGTAGGAGTCCGGAACATTTCAAAGGATTAATTATCATGTGACTAATTAGGTCCTACGTCGACGAGGAATCAAGAATTGGTTTAATGTATAAGTAAATCCGCACGAGCTACCAAATGACTGAACCATAGGATTGATCGGTCAGCAGTTTAAACTCTAGGCTCCTCTGACCAGGGTTCAGAAAATGAAATAGAAGGGGACCTCATGAGTCTTAGAGTTGCAATCAGTACTAGATACTCAATTTAATTACTTGCTCAATCATTCATACATTTATCAGTGGGATTTTGGGGTACCCCCACACCAAAAGCGATTCATTTTTCTGATTATAAACAGCTTGGATGGTCCCTGGTTCAAGATATGGTGGTGCATTATTTAATCAACTATCAAATATCAATCACTGTCACATGTGAAAAAAGAGAAGAATAGAAGCAGATCGATCAGGAAAAGCTAATATTAAGAAACACTGCTAGTATCTGAAATACAAAAGTAATTAAGTCTATTATTTTACTTTCTCAGGTTGACTTAAAATACAAACACTGGCAACTTCAACCTCAATTAATCAAACCCCACAAAAAAAAAAAAAAAAAAAAAAGAAACCCACCAAAAAAAAATCTAAGTAACACCCAGCAAATCAGCTACAAACTAAAACAATATGAGCTGACCAAATAAAAAATTTTAAAAAAAAAAAAACTTGAGCAAACCCACAACCTAAAATTATCTCATTAGTATACCCTACAGTACCCTAAGATAGAACTCACAAGTTCTCAGACTCAATCAAACTCATGAAGAACTCAAACTAAAAAGCTAACGGCATGATATATCATCTTACTTTAAAAAAAAAATGAAGACAGGGCAAAAACAAGTCAGGCTGCTGGGACATGGCCGAGTGCAAAGAGAAAGAAGAGCTCTATATCTGGAGGAGCAAAGAAAGCTATTGGGCCTCTTCTCACTGAGCAATTCTGCAAAGCTCTTCGCTTCATGGGTGCCCGGGGACACGTTAAAATCTCCGGTATTCGGAACCGCTGGCCTTTGGGAGTTGAGCACCCAGTAGTAGTACTGGAAATGACTTCATGAGCACCATTAATGGAGCACGCTCCGTTCCTATCGGGAGAAACAACCGAAACGTTTTCCAGCTGTGTCTGGTTGCAGCTATTGGAATCGTAAACCGACTTCTTTTCCGGTGTTTGGCTGCAGCTATTGGAATCATTGGGAATTAAAGTAGTAGTTTTTCTCTTGATAGTCTTTGAATAGGTGATGATGGAGGAGGAAGTAGCACTGGTGGCTGCTGCCATATCAAGGGGAGTTTCTTGAATCTTGGAGAGCTTCTTGTAATGGGTTCTTCTTCTTCTGGGTTTTGTTGTGCTGCTTCTTCTTCTTGCTTTAATTCTTTTGCCTGATGGAGCCATGCTTGGAAACTGGTCTAATCTCTAGTACTGGTGAAAGAGCTTTACTGAATTAAACCAAAAGGATTCCTAAACAAGAAGAAATATACCTAGACTACTTTTCTTTAAAGCTACGTACACCATATAAATTTGACTGGAAAGTGATAAAAGCCAAGAGACAGCAACCTCAGCTTGGATGCAAAACTTTTCAAGTCTGCAAAAAACAGACCGGCGTTTTCAGATGAGCTCGATCGGCGAGAACAGAAATTGCTTGCGAAGAACCGTAATTTAAAAGCAAAAGAACTTCTAAGAAAACAAACCCTAGAGAGAGACTCCGCCGCTGAAAATCCTGAAAGCCCAACACTAGATTTATCAAGAAGAACGAGATCAAAGTTTTCAAACTTCAAAAAAAAAAAAATTGAAGACTGAAAATGAGAGTGAACACACCAAACCCCCGGCCAACAAATTAAAGCAGCACAACCACAACTACTTGAAGAAACCCCTTTGACAGAATCAAAGACTCTAAGACAAGGAAGAAAACACTTTACTATTGGGCCGACAAAAGGACCTAATCGAAACCAGAGAGAGAGAGAGAGAGAGAGAGAGGAGAGGAGGAGTTGGGAGCTTTATGTGATTATTTTGGGGATTATATTGAAGAGGGGATGATTTGGGCAGTTTGCCCGCTGCCCGTGTCACTGTTAATTAACAACATTAAATTTATGCAACACATCATTAAACACTTGTAAGAGAGAATTCAAATTTTGACAACTATAAGTATATATTTGTGTGAGTGTTGAAATTGGACTAATTAATTGATTAAAGTCCAAATCCTTTTCATGATTATCCTAAACGGCTATAGTCAATACGGAAACAAGGGACCACATGCACTAACCACGTAATTACTACTAATATAATTGTTAAACAAAAAATCTCTTGCTGAATTTTATTTTTAATTTTCATAAATTTAGCTAAAAAATAAAATAAAATTGGGAGTTTTGGATGTTATGATGACATCAGAAATCCTAGCCGTACCGACCCATTTCATACCGAAACCGTACCGACGGCTACTCTGGGCTGTCTCCGGCCACCGGACGGCCGATCCGAGCTGTTCAAAAATTCTAAAAAAAAAAACCGAGGGGCCTTTCGCGAGAATAAATGGCATCCGATGTGTGTAGGGTGGTTAGATCGAGTACCCTATTTTTCGTGTATACTCGTGTATATATGTATACGCGAAAAATAGGGTACTCGATCTAACCACCCTACACAAATCAGGTGCTGTTTATTCCCGCTAAAGCCCCTCGGTTTTTTTTTTTAGAATTTTTGGACGGCTCAGATCGGCCATATTTTTGGACGGCTCAGATCGGCCATCCGGTGGCCGGAAACGGCCCGAAGTGGCCGTCGGTACGGTTTCGGTATGGAATGGATCGGTACGGCTAGCACTTCTCTGATGACATCTTTGCGTATGTGTTATCGGAGTGTCCAAATACGTACCTCCAAGACCAAATATCTTTGGAAGCACTAAATGATACGCACCTCTGACTACAACCTTTTTTTTTGAAAAATTATTCAATGCGTTTGGAGTACAATCACGTGGTGCCCCAAACTATTTCTTCATCACATTTTTGTGTGATCCCCACCACAAAGTGTGTGGAGACAAAAGTTTAGGGCACCGTCACATGGTACCCAAAGGCATTGAATAATTACTCTCTTTTTTGGGTATGCTAAATGGATATATATGCATATTGCCCAGTTCAGTTTGTGTTTTGAGGCAAGACCATGCTCAGGATTTTGAGATCCCAAAACAAACAAGAAGAAGTTACATGTTTGAATAGATGGAGGTACATTTGGTTCGCTATTGTAATCTATACATGTGAATCCGTAATAACTACATCAAGCTCAAAGCAGAACAACTCGAAAAATAATCCCACGCAAGAAAGAAATTACAGTAACAACGAAACTTTTGCATTACATGAGGGCTAATAAATGATCAAATAGGAATCCGAGAGAGAAGCTGCAGCCTACAGGTTGCATAGATACCGGATCCCGACAAACGCATTGTGGCATCATCCCCACCCTTAAATTACTAAATTTCACATTCAAAATTTTTTTTTTCTTCACAAAATTAATCAGGGAAATGAAAATCTTATGGTATATGCTTCTAGGGATTATTATCTTATCTTCTTAAGGGACAGCTCCTCCCGCTACCCGAGGGACAGTTTTAATAGATTAAGGGCAGTAAAGGTTTGTTGCCCCGCGCGCCCTAATTGATCGAGCTAGGCCCCCATTCCATAATTTGCATTATGAATTGATCCGGCCGTGGGTAGTGATTTCATTAAAAATGTCCGATGAGCCTGCCTGCCTCGATATCGTTGACGTTTTTCAAACCTTATATCTTAGGATACCCCCACAAACCAGGGCTTCGGCGTGATCTTCTATGTATGGTCCCCAGACTCCAAGGTACTGTATAACTTTAACCCACACGTGCATCTCCCTGAATTCAGTTAACTGCTTGGAGCATCCACACACAATTAGGCTAGCTAGCTACGTTAATAACTTATTTACGGAATCGTGCAATCTCAGTCATCTATTTCGATAATTAATGATTGAAATTTTTTTTAAAATTATTATTGGTAATAAATATCTTTTACCGATAATATATAGTTTATTTTTAGTTCGAATCGTTCAAAATACTTTTGAACGACGCACGAAATTGGGCCTCTGTAAAAAAAGAAGAAGTTATTCTCAGCTAGCTACTACTATGTCTTTGAATGGGCAGTGCCGAGCAAAAGTCAAAGAAAGGGTTTAGGTGCTGTCTGCACAAGCCTCTCTGCTTGATTTATTTGAGGACTTGGAGACGATGTAGTGCGGCCGTGCACTTCGGTTCCGAAGGGCGTCAAAACGATGTTGTTATGTAGACAAAAGCATTCATTCGGAGAAATGAATAATCAGTGTTTGTTCTCGACAAAGATTGGCCTCCGGACTTTCTATTTTTTGAAGTATGGAGTTACAATGTTATGGCTAACTCAATTAATCCCAGTTGGTTGTATAAGCCCAATTTTTTTTTTTTTTTGGGGGGGGGGGAAGAAGGAGGCATAGGATTGAGCTTTATTTGTTGTATCTGAGCTTTCAGGTCATTTGGTATTTAGGGCTTTGTCCTTTGGATGTATTTTCCAACCTTGGTTGTGTTTTTTTTCCTCCTCTCCTTAATGAAATGTTACTTTTGCCGATAAAAAAAAAGAAGGGATCCTCGCTTTTCTGTTGTATATTTTGATGACTTGAAATATGTTTATGAACTCATTTATGTGCTTTTGTACTTTTTTTATGATTATTGATTTGGAGTAATGAGATGATGAGGCCGGTACAAAATTTTGTAACTTCTACTTCATCCATCACATGCATTTAGTCAAAATAAAATGGGACTTAAATGCAATTCTCATTCTCCCTACTATATACGTTGGTGTGTACCAATAGCACATAAAGTAGAGAGGTTTTTTTATTACTTATGTGTTCAGACCAGCTTACGCACACTTCGTCTATTTTTGGAAGACCAACCTCATTATCTGCTAAGGGTTGGGGAGGGGAGGCAATTAAAATCAGGCCAAACCCCCATATGAACTGGCCCCAAAAAAATTGATAGCACTTATAACATTATGGGATTGAACTCTTGAGTTGCAGGTCTTAGCCACCTAGCCAAAGTGACTCACAAAGTGGATCATTAAAAAAATATTTAACCACGAATAAAAAAAAATGTATACATAGTTGATGAAAATTTTGAGTTGAGATAAACTATTTAATTTAGTCCTTTTAGCATAAGAGCGGTTCTTGATTCATGTGAAAGCTCCAAATCGCGCACAGGTTTTGGGAAGATCGTTGTACCTTGAGAGGGAGCGTCATTTAACCCAGTGTAAGAGGAGACATTAGTTCTTCTCTAAAGAAAGTGCTTCACGCATGGCTCAAAATCGCAACAGGCTATTGTTGTTGTCACCCGTTATTTGAGTTACATGCATGAATTCTAACGGATACTTCCTACATTTTCCTTCATTGATTAGCACCCAAGATTGTATAATCTTGGGGCTTAAATCCTCTAATTTGTAATTTTTATGCATTTAAATAGTCGTTTTTATCCCATAATGCACGTAAAGTATTTTTGTCTGTGTTTCAGGTAAAACGTGCTAATAAGGCGGTTTTGAACGCCAAGAGACGTTCCGGGATGTAACCAAGAGTTCAAGTGCCCGGCAGCACATGTTTCATTGCCACCGGAGCCTAACGGTGTTGCAAGAAGCTTCGGTAGACGTTCGGTGGTCAAGATTGGCGAGGGGCGTGCCAAAACTTAGCAAGCAATGCAAATGCATCGAGGATGGCCCTCGAGGGTATCCAGGAGACCAAGGCCACATGGCATACTTCCGTCAAAGTCCCGTTGATCAAGTATTGAAGTATCGGAGAGCCGTCGGGACACCACAAGGCCTGAAGTGCCAAGCTGAACCTGTTCTGCAGTTTTCACACATTGGTACCAATACCTCAAAAACATGGTATCGGTATCATTTTGCTGATATGGAAGACAAGTTGATTGGTATCAATACCTCAAAATTTAGGTACCGGTACCAATGTTCTTCGACCAGCACTTTTATGCTGAATTTTTTAACCTTCCATTAATGAAAAGTTTCTACTTCTAGTATGTTTTTGGGATATTTTGAGGGCTTATTGGTCCATTGTAGGGCTTATTTGTAAGGGGCTTATTTGTAAGGCTTATAAATAGCCTTTTATGCCATATTTGGCCATTGTGTAATCTTTTAGCTTTAAGTCTTTTTATTTCAAAGAACTCCATTGTTGCCCTTGAAGCTTTTTAAGTGTAATCTTGCAAGAATTCAAGTAAGTGTTGCTAGTTTGATTAATTCTCAAGTACTAAAGTTGGTTGTATTGTTGAGATCCGTTACAATATCAAGTTTATTTTCAAGTTTATCTGTTAAATCTTATGGCTAAAATTTCTTGCTATGCTTAGTTCTTTGATTATGTGTGAGTAGTCGATTAGACTCGGCCATGGGGTGAATAATATTTCGTGACTTAGGTTAATCTTGTCTTTCTCAACTCGAGACTTGAAGTTTGGCTTGTAAAATGAGAAGGGTTCGCCTTTATGTAACAAAACTTGCTGATGTTAATCTCCGGTGATCATGTGCTTGCTCACATGCTTTCGGAGCGATATCTCGGTTCGTGTTTGCCAAGAGAATGAAAGAGCTCAATCATTTTCCAAGCTACACTTTTAGTCTTTAATGGTTTCATAGCTAAATCTTCCGGTTGATAGCCTATGCCATACGATTCAACCGAGTTTTCGTTGAGAATTGTTAGATGACTTAAGATACGGGCGTTAGTAACTCTATTACCTTGCCGTCTTTAATTCTTAGTTCAAACTCATTTTCTAGTCTTTAACATAAGGGTATTTCTCACCTTACAAAGCAAAATCAAAAGTTGGCCGTCTAAACCCTACAAACCCTTACATCTACAATCCGAATTAGCTATAGAAGATTTCTCTGTGGGAATGATTCCGGTCTTACCGGTTATTATGCTTTCAACGACCTAGCTCTACGCTTGGAGTGTAAACCTTTCTAAGAGGTTAGGTTGCGACGAAGCATTCATCAACCAAAATTCGTGTATCAATCGAGCAAAATATAAGTTCGATCAAGACTTGGTTTCTCCGAAGTACTGAAGGCTTTTTTATGTATCGATTATGATTTAATATATTTTTGGAATACATTTATAATGTAAATCTCTTTTTTATTAACACAATTGTGTTCTAAAAGCATACCAGACTGCTGTGCGTGCGTGGCTTCAATATGTGAAGAGGGATGTTTCTTTATATTCCGTCCGGACAAGACTTAGAGCCGTCCAGAAGGTCGATGCCGCGAGGTAGTTTTCTAGGGTACTGGAATTCCCTTCCGGACGAGCTCGACGATCGTGACGGTAGACAGCTAGCTAGCTCTATATAAACTCGTTTTGTCCAATTTTAGGATTTGCTTGTTTTGTTTTTTTGGTGAGAGACACCCAAAAAAAAAAAAAATGGGAAACACATGGAGCTAGAGGAGATTTGAGCTTGTAATCCTTGTTGATTATAGTGGATTCATTCGTCACTTCCCCCCATACAGTAGATACATAGACCGTGTGTCAGTCTATGTATCGAACCACATGTAAATCTTTTGCATGTGTTCCTGTGTGATTATTTCTTGCTTGCGTTTCGTTCTTTCTTCTTTATTGTTCACGTTTATAGATTGATTGTGCTAGTTCGAATTGTTATATCTTTCGCATATCGCACAACACAAACGATATCTGATCAACATAATTTGAGGCATGGCCTATGTTCCGACAATACAACGTGAGCCTGAGAAATCCCGGAAGAGACCAAACTGGACCGGCCAACCGCAAAATGGAAGTGCGTATATTTGTGTCCTCACCTTCGTTCACTTTTTTTTATCGGCAGCCGTCTTTCCCTTCCCAAAACTCTATGTTCAAACTTCTTATTTGGACAGCTCTACAGTGCTCATGAAAGGAGGCTTAAGAGTTGTTTGATAAATGTTTCAAAGTTTTTAAAAAATAAGTGAAGAGAAATAGATAGAGAGTTAGGAATAATAAGTTCGGACAAATAAGTCAAAATGGCTTATTTTTTGTCCTTATTCAAATTTTTTTCGTATCACTTGGCTTATTGTCATTTTTTTTTGAGATTATTGCATCCTCACGACAAGAGGAATCTAAAAAGTAAAAAATTTTGACCGAAATCCAATTTTTTTTTAATAAAGACGAAAGTAAATCAATAAGCCAATTTTTTCGTCTTTATTCAAAAAAAAATTGGATTTCGGTCAAAATTTTTAACTTTTTAGATTCCTCTTGTCGTGGGATGCAATAATCCCCAAAAAAATAACAATAAGCTAAGTGATACGAAAAAAATTTGAATAAAGACAAAAAATAAGCCACTGTGACTTATTTGTCCGAACGGGCAAATATATCATACTAAGGCACGGTCAAACAGGGTGGTTCTGGGACTTCAAGTGAACCAGCCTTAGTACCATGGGAGAATCCTAAGTTTAAGTTGTGAATAACATCCGCTTCATCAATAGGCTCTAGCACATTTGCTATTTTCTGATCCTCCCCCTGTGGGAGTTAGACCAGGGTTTGACCTTCATTGTGAGCATTTGGGATTTAAAATTATGGATACCTTAAAATATCCACTGTGGACTAATCTATTAACTTTCCGCTAACTCTTGCTGATGCATACAATATTTGAGAGGAATGAAAAAAAAACACATCGGCTTGACTGTTAGTAAGCCCTAGCATGGTAACCATCTTAATCTTAAAAAAAAAACATTCTAATTAACTATAGCTGTGAAAAGAAAAGTAAAATGATTTATACATTCCCTTTTTAGTCATTCACATTTTTTTTTTGTCTTTATTCATTTGAATTTATTATTTTTCTTTTTTTCAATACGCTTCTTCACATATTGAAGGATAATATTGTAAATTTATATGAATAAAGACAAAAAAAATAGTACGAATGATTAAAAATGAAGTATAAAAATCAATTCCAACAAAAAGGGAAAATAAAAACTTCAAAGTGTTTCGAGAAGACGTTGGAAAATTTCACACGTTAATGAACCTTCGTCAAGATTCTCGCACGTGGCAAAAAAGCCTCCAAATTGGAATCCCCCTTCAATTTGGTTGGAGAATTTTGGACCTCAGGAAATTTTCTGGTTCGTGATTTGACACCAAACCCCAACCCTACTCAACTTACCCAATTCTCTGACTTCACCCATTTCTTGCCCCAAAAGACCTTCCCTCCTTCACGTTTGATTCACCGTCAAAACACCCTTTTCGTCAAATTGCATGAATGAATCTTTGACCACAGTTCCCAATTCCCAATTTTCTTAGAGACCCACCAATTCTTTCTTGATTTTCTCAAGTGGGTATCTCCTGTTTCTCCAAATTTCTGGCTCAAAAGTTTGATCTTGATCTGGGTATATTCCTGTTTTGGTGAAAATTTTCTCCTGTGAGAATGGTGGGATCTTTATTCGTGGTTTGTTCATCAGTTGTGGATTCCCATACTTCTCCATTCTTGTGTGTGGATGGTTTGAATTGCAAGGGTAACGGAGCCTTGATTTCACAAAGGAATTCAATTGTCAAAACCCAAATCTACTGTTCTTTCACTGGTTCAGGGCGTAAGTGCTGGCTATTGCCTAAAGCCAAGAAGATTTCAAGGAAACAGCAGAAAGGTCGGAGGAGTCTTGTTATTGTCAATGAGCTCGCCGGGCAGTACGAGGATAGTTTTGAAGATGTTAAAACTGTAAGAAATCTCATAAAAAAATGCTGAAATCAATTTCGTTTTCCTCTTTTTTGTTTTTTTTGCTTTTGATGAGAAGCTTTGTGAAATTCCTATTTCACTATCCAACCAATAAGCAATGAAATAGGAACTACAGAGTAACGATAAACACAAGGCATACGTGAAAATCTCGAAATGGGCAAAAACCACGGAAAGGAATCAAATGTTATATTTAACATTGTGTCATTACAGACACCTTAACTTTTAATTGAGACTCCTCACAATTGACTAAAGTCCGATTACTGACTCGTTGTTCACCACACCATGCGCTTGATTGTTGTTTCTTTAATCGGCCAAGCGCTTGATTGTTGATGTCCTTGGGAAGGAATCAAATGTAGTATATTTAACATTGTGTCATTACAGACACCTTAACTCTTAACTTTTAATTGAGACTCCTCACAATTGACTAAAGTCCGATTGCTGACATGTCGTTCACCACACCAAGGGCTTGATTATTGATGTCCTGAATCCTCAAGCATTGCGAAATACTTCCAAAAATCCAGTTAAAGTCGATAAGTTGTTGAATCTATGTTTGTAGAAACTTCTTGGAGTTGTATTTCTTGCTCAATGATCCATAGATCTCATTTGTACTTCAAGATCCAAACCAAATAACCCTTTTGAAGGTTTCCAAGCCTCAAAACGTGTTTGGGCCAGCTGTGATACGCTGGGGACCTTCCCAGACGTAACTGATCGTTACGTATAGTGCTGCTGTAATATCGCTAGTCGGTCGAGCTCTTTGAAAGTTGCTCAAGCACTTTCTGTCCAGTGAGGTCTGCTGGAAGAAGTGTCTGACAGTTGCTCAAGCACTTTCTGAAAAAATTGCACACTTGACTCTAAACTACAAAACCCTTGAATTACATCAAACTCTCGTCCACTCAATACAATGACAACTCTTGTCGGAACTGTCCATACGGGGGTGTGTCTATGGGATGAGTAGCTTATGTTTCATTGGCCTAGCTAGTGCTCTTGTATGGTTTGAGTTTTGAAGAAGTTGAACTAATGACCAATAAGTTCAGATTTTTGCAGGGAGAACAACAGGCTTTAGATTTGTTGTGCTTTAAAGAATTTTATCTTGGGTGTTTATGCGTTCACATCATAAAATTGGAGCACATGTATTTCGGTTCCGCAAAATCTAATTTCGTAGTTGGTTTGATTCAAGTGATGCTGTGGTCCTGAATTTGACCTAGATTCTCTGCTTGCAGCAAATAGTGAATTATTTCACATACAAAGCCGTGAGGACTGTTCTAAACCAGCTTTATGAGATGAACCCAACGCAATATAGGTGGTTTTACGAGTGAGTAGACCTTCATCCTTTCTGAATAGATGTAGATGGTTTCAAGGTATCTCATATTTACAATCGTGTTATTGTCCATGTTAATCGGTGGGTTAGTCAGCTTGTGATCACAAGCACATTCGATACATTTTAGAGGCCTTCTGATGCTCTGCCACATGAACAAATCCCATAATTTGTTTTGTATTTTCAACGTGTCATTAATTGGACATAAAAATAATGTATTGGTCCAGGACCCTAAATAATTGCTACTACATGTCGGTCCACAACACTTACAGTTGTTTTGATTCGATAGTTAACACTTAACACCCAAATATACCCAACTCAGATTTTCTTGATTCTGAACCATCAACCCAATCGCAGCCTTCAGAATCTACATATGGTAGAAAATCTGAGCAACACTCGGTTTGCACCACTAGTAACGAGGCAGCATAGCATTGCCCTGGACCAAGTCCTCGTAGTTGTGAAACCGTTGTTGGAACTATTGCAACTGGTGTGAATCGTACCATACTACTATTAAGTTTTCGCTAACTTTGGTTTCGTTTCTCCTTCTACTAGTTTTATTTTGACAAACAAGCCCGGTGATGGGAAACGTTTTATTCGCGCCCTTGTCAAGGTACTTTCTCATAATTCCTTAGAGGATAACATATCGAATTTGTTGACAATCTTGGTTTTTTATGGTACATTCCTATAATATATAAATAGGTTCATATCCCTTGGCGTTATGTAATGACAGGAGAAGCAAGATCTTGCAGAAAGAGTGATGATAACCCGGCTTCACCTCTATGGAAAATGGGTTAAGGTATTAATATCAATAGCATTAGTTTTTTTTTTTGATGCTTCACTAGCATTAGTCCTTGACTGACTTCTGCATGTGATCACTGGAGAAATGACTTCTTTGTATTTTGTTGCAGAAATGTGACCATGCAGCAATGTATAAGGAGATTTCTGATCAGAACTTGGAGTTGATGCGTGAGCGACTCATGGAGACCGTGATATGGCCGTCAGATGACACAAATACCGAGAAGATAGGCTGATGGAGTGGATCTTTGCCTTGGATTTGATTTCCTTTCCGGTGTCTGCTGTTCTTGTAGCTAAGGTAGATCCCTCCTTGATGGCTGAGAAAATTAGATATCTCGTTCACATTATTTTCCACTATGTAATAAGGATCACCATGCTTTGTATACGCAGGTTGTGTATATATTAAATATCTTCCCTCAATTTAAGATTTTTTAGAAGTTAGGATTCAAATCTGGGGCTTGTCTTACCAGAATCCTAGTAAAAACATCCAGTATTTCTGTGAATCTGCGTTTGAAGTGGTTCGAATTACTTCATGGCTCGATAGTCGGATCAAATTGATTGTTCGCGCAAATAGTTTTCTCGGAGGAATGTATGAATCAAAGATTTGAATAAGTACTGGTCACTATATAAGACATAAAATGGTCTGGGAAATTTTCAAAAGCAATTTGAATTGCAAGCTCAACTGGTGGTCCGGTACTTGTTATCTTTGAGCGAGAGCTATTGTCAATAAACAAACCCAGATGAATTGAAGTGGAATTCTCTGAAATGTACCAAATGAAGTTGTTTCGCAGCCGTTTAAATCCACTCGCCAGAAATCCCATGGGACAGGAAGTTTTTACATGTCCTACTCGACACAATCCTCTTTTCTTGACGCTGACTCAAAAGAATATGACAATAAAACAGAATTGCTGATCTGATTGTCTAGTCCTACGAGTGCAAGCCTTTCAGTCAAAAAGAGTGCAATATTACGGGATGGTGTTCTGTGGATATAGTGAACGGATCTCGTGCAAACTCAGATCATGATCCTTTGGATGAGTCACAAACACTACCATTCCTTATGTATTGATGAACACAATAAACATCCAAGATCAAGATGTCATCATGGTACATAGGACGATAGGAAGAATACTCCCATTACACTTGTTCAAGGCAATTCATGGACAATCAAGTTCTTCCACACCTTTTGGTACGCTGGGATAATACTATAATCCTATTTTTACTGTATCCCCTCCCAGTAGCATCCTCTCAGAACTCATTTAGAATAAAGTCATGAATGTCCATGGACAAAATTGACAAAGGTGCAATAACTCAATATTACATCTATGAATCACGTAACAGACCCAATTGTAAACCCCGAAAAGAGGTACATATTGTACAAAGAAGAAAAAATCATGATTACAAGTGAGATGGCAGATTCCCACTTGCCTTTGGGTTATAACTTGATCGGTGGTGTACCCACATAACAAGCAAGCTCCCGGCCATGCTTAGAATTGGAAAATAGTGAAAGCAACGTGTCAAAACTGCAGAATGGAACGGTTGCAGTACAAGCAGAGATTTGATTCACACACTCAAAGTGGGACTTCCAAAGGGGATCCAAAGCCAAGGGCAAAAGAACAATTTTCTTGCCATAATCTGCAAGATTAAACTAATTCCACTCCGAGTATAACACTCGCGCAGAAGTTGGTAGTTAATATACTTGAATCTGCACCCTTAAATGCAAATTATCATCATAACCGTGGGTGGGTGGGGGGCACAAATCTTATTCAACGATGGATTGCACTCCAAAGATATAACCATATTATTTTCTTTTCACAAGATGTAAAACAAAATCTCCTATTGATTGTTGGATTGATACAGAACATTTGGTATGAACTTGAGAAATGGGATCATAAACGTTGACTGATCATACCATCTTGTTTGAGGGCCACCCATGGAGGTGATAATGAAATTGCAGAAAAGCCCAAGCACCAAGTAGATCTCTGGTATTGGCTCTGAGTAGAACAAACGACAAATGATGATAATCACATTGAACCATCACCAAAAGTCATGAATTGACCAAGTGCTGTTTTTACGCGAAGCTGAAAAAATCGAAATATTAGCTAACAAGAGAACATGACAAGTACAAAGCATCTCAATTTACTTCATTATAAAGTAATAATCACCTTTACATCCAGGCAGGGATCATTGACCATATTCTTTAACTGGGAAGTTACACCAGCATTCCGTAGTTTTGCAACCCGGCTGGAAGCACCCAGATTGCTTGGAAAGGTGAGATTTACTAAAGCCCAGGCAGCTGCTGTACGTAACTGGCTGTTTTTATTCTGCAAATGCTTGATCATTATTGGTTGGGTGGTGCTTCCATCTTGTGGGAAAAGTTGGTGCATAACTGCTTCCTTGTGGATTTCATTCCCAGATGCCACATTGCTGAGCACGTACATTCCCTGCATCAGAAAAATAAATATGATCCATAAAAGCCACACAAACACAAATGTACCTAGAATGTCCTTGTAGACTGACACAACATGGGTCCAAGGAAATCCTATCAAACCCTATTAATCCATGATGTTGGGATATGCTTAGAATTCTAGCAACTATCCTAGTAAGTGCTCTATTATAAAGCTAACAATCAGAGTGATTACTTTCGAAGTCATCTTTATCGTATTCAGCTATAGCTCACATTGACGATGAACACAAGATTATTTCTGCAGCCAATATTATAGCATGAATCCAACAGCCGGGAATCAGCCTTTCCACAGGAAAAAAAAAGAGTGGGGCAAGGCTGCCCCCATACTCTCTCCCAGACCTACCAAAAAGTGTGAGCCTTGTTCACTGGGTTGATCTTATTATGTGATAATACTAGTATAGCTGTTTGCAGTGTCATGTGTGAAGACTCAAGAGTACTTATACCAGAAACTGGACACTTCAAAACAGCTGTTAGTGCCGTAAAATTTGCACAGTTCGGAGACATACTGCCCTTAAACTCTGCCAAAGACAACATAACATGCTAGAATCCCGAAACTGAGGGAAAAAGGATTAAAGACATGAAAGAGACAAGGAAACACGAGAGACAGAGAAGGTACGTTCCTATTATTCATTTCTACTTTGCTTCAACCAGACATGATCTTTTGTAAGGTCAACTAGGTTTCTATTAGATATAGATATATAGTTCAATCAGAACATATTCCTTTTGGGTGGATTTTCTCCACAATCAAATCCCGTTTCGCGTAGTTTTGTGCTTTTCTACTGCAACCTCCAATAAAAACAAAGCCATGCCTCTGCCTTTTCTTCTCCATTTTTTAAACTTTTTGCAGCACGTGAAACAAAAAATTTCCCAAAGGGCATAACAAAAATAAATGAGCACTAGATGCTTTCTAATAGATTACCACTGAAAAACAGGAAATGTGTTACACTACCACTCCATTCCATTACTCCTGTAAATATTTGTGCACTAGCACCTCTCAGTCACTTTATGATGGAATCACATCGCACAAAACTCATCGTCCTCGCAAAATGCCCCCTTCTCCAAGCTTCAATTTGATTGGGCTCCATATTAGCGGTTTATTTGATTGGAGTAGGACTTTTATGAATACAACAATAAAGATACCAAAATATGGTACTGATCTGAGTTCAGACGCTAAACTTTTTGTTGGCTAACCATACAGACAGAAGTTATGACCTAACCAACACAAATCATGTCATACATCAACGGCAACACATACCACAATAATGTGATTTTTTTTCTTCTTTCTAAACATTTCTTAATTCGTTACTTCATTTTGAACTTGGCATGGTGAAGACTTTTATTTCCCATTAAGATGATTAAAAAAAATCACAAAGACTTTTCATGCCAAAAGAGGGATTTATATGCAGATTTGTGGAAAACCCTCGAACAGACTTGATTGGCTAGGAGTGGGTCTTGACATCTGGAAGATATGCTCTGATTATGGATCATGAGTTCTTGGGAAGAACTTCTTGCTAGTTCCTTAGTCAGGTTTCAGAGAAATTTCACTGGAATTGTCCAATATGTCAAGGTTAGCCATTATCAATAACCGCGAATCACAACAATCATCAAGTGAATCAATATGGACATCACCAACAAACTCTCGATGTCAAATGAGATGGTAAAATGTTAACTATAAGGTATTTTCACTGCAAAAACAAAGAAATGGACTTCTAACCTGAACTAAGACCTCAGCTTTCAAGGCAGACTGCACTTGTCTTCCAATAGCATGTAATATAAGGCCATCCTCCAAAAAAACATACTCAATGGAGTCCACACAACCATCCACAAGATTGCGAACAAGAGCCAGAGCTTGCTCTTGGACAGAAGGCTCAGGGTCTGCGATGTCAACACAATGAAAGAGTTGCAAGGTAAAAAATAATTAGGAATATGCATATAACTATGATTGATTACTAAGAACAATGGACGTGTTATCTACCACAAATTAGGCTTGTTAGTGTCGATGCTGTGAGCTCTAAGAAAATCCCTTCTTTGCATCTGTTGTCTGATAGGAACATCAAGTTCCTCAAAGCCCAAACTGCATTTAACCTAATAGCTGATTCCATCGATTTTGACAGCTGAACAAGCTGTTTCACTCCTCCACATTGAATGAAAACTGACTTATGCTTTGAAAACTCAACCACGATGTTGCTAATAGCACCAAGGGCAGCAACCTGGAGAAAAGGATCAAATGAAACCTGTTAAACAATCTTATCGGTAACAAAAGTCCAGAAACTTTGTACTTGTTGCAAAAAAAGAATTAACAAGAGCTTTTCTAGCAAACAGTGATTTTGCAGTGTTGCATGTAGAAACTCAAAATAAATGACACAGAGACAGAAATTTTCAGTAAACTTGACATCCTACCAAGTTTGTTCTTAATGAATATTATGAGAATCAAGAATTGCAGACAAGCATTTTAGGCTGTTAGCTAGGCTGGCAAGCCTGGCATCATTCCTGGACTTTAAGGGAGTACGGAACCAATCTTTTGCTGAGCTTGAACCAAAGGCAGAGAAGATTATGGTTCCCACTTCCCACAGTTCAACCATTACACCAAGCAAACTTTTGGGTTTCTCCTTGATGTACTTTAAGGTGCATTCCTTCTTTGATATAGTTTTAACAAAAATACAATGCAGAGCATGTTGCATTGAATACCCAATATCCCTTTTAGAACAACATGGAGGGATACACACATTTGAATCAAGGTAGAACCAATATCTTCAAGAAATTGGTGTTAAACTAGTACAGTTTTCAACTTGTATACCATTTGACCTTGTATATCATCTAAATATGGGAAGCTTTGATCAATTTCCACAGGTAATAAAACAAGAAAGATAAATAAGTTGTACTCCTCGATGTGATCACAATCCCGGTTACCAAAATGATTTTATGGAGGGGAAGTCATCATCTGGAAGAAATAAAAGTCATACCTGGACAGAAGTAGAAGTATCATGTAATAGCTGAACCAATGGAATGACAATGACTTCATTCATAAAACTACCTGCACTCAAATTCTGAATGATAACCTGTTAGCAAAGCTAGTAATTGGCAAAAAGCAAATTAAAACTATCATCATTCAGGTGCTTTGCAAACCTTGACAGATCGAGAGACACTTTTCATACAACTGCAAGCCGCGGCACGTACGTCGGCACTTTCATGAGTTAGCGCATCAGTAACCAAGTTCAAGACCTATATTCAGAAGTAGGAGGTTCTATTAAAAACTAATGCACATTAACTTTCAAACACAAACCACGACTCATTTGATTTGATTACATAATAAGTTGTTTATATTACTATTGCCTGACAGACAGTAAATCCAAGGAAGTTTTTCTGCACAAGTTTGAAAACCACATTTCTAACTAATCCATTATTTATAAAGCAATTGGTAAGCTAACCAAACACCCACATTCATTCATCAGACAATTTGTTTAAATCTGTATTTAACAGAGCTAAATTTGCATCAGCAGCAACAGACGATAATTATATGAGCAAGACTGTACACTTCAATCCGCTACAACCGTTAATAAAGCAATCAGATACACAGAATTTTAGATCTTTTAGATAACCAGAGCAAGTGGTCAATTTGCAATTAGGTCATTACAAAGCCTTTAAGTGGCATGGAGAAATGATGAAAACTTCAAATGGTAGAGCTAATTATGGTTTTCATAGTAGCTCGTAATCTTATAAGCCATAGGATGTGTATTTTTAGTGCAGAGGGTGGTCTACGTCATTATCCATCAATAAGCGGTTAAAACCAAGTACTTGAGAAGTTTCACGAGTTAGATCAAGATCCAAGCTGCTTGCTCTGGTGGCTACCACAATAGCCTTAACCAGTTACAGTACAGAAAATAACATCAAAAGCTACCATCTAATAAACACAAATAAAATAAATTTGTAAAAGAAAGTGGTCCATTCATTCTTCCGGAGACTTTTCTTGTATTTCTCTAGATGATGCTATCGGCGATGATTCAAGGGTACCACCACTTTTGATCCTCACAAGATGATTTGGAGTGCGAATGTGGCCCTAAAGATAAAATTTTTCTAGGCCATAAGGAACTTAAAGAGGTCGAATTGCTAACTTCTTTGTTGCTCCTACAACGAATAGATAAATAACCAAAACTACAGCATAGTGCATACAATATCGTGACATTTGCAAGTTTATCCATTCCATGAAATGACAGACCTGCAATGATAAGAGCCTAGACCTGCAGCTTTCCAACTTTGAGCATAGATCAGCCAATGCCAACAATATACCTTGAATTCGTTTGGCTTGTAACGGACCTTTCTGCAAGTGGTTGCAAAGTTTATTAACAACATTTGCTTCAAATGCTAACTGTTGTAGATCCTCCTTTTCTGCAATTAAACTAGACAAAGCAAACGCAGCTTCGTCTCCAACTTGACCAGGATCATCAAGAAGCTCAAGTAATATCAACATTAATTTGGTTTTTTGTCCTCCATCTTGCAGATAGCAAGGAGATGCGTTCCTTATGGTAATCAAGCACATGCAGGCGAGCAATCTTGTCCGAGGATACCGATCTTTTGTTAACTCAGTTACAGCACTCAATGCCCTTTCACTTCCAGGTCCCAAAAACATCGAGACAACTTCAGGATTTCCCTTGAATACTGTCGCTAGAGACTCTAAACTAGCATCTCTCTCGCAGAGAGAACCTCCAAGGAGACTAATAAGCCTCTTCAAGACCCCAGCGTCACTCAACTCCTTCTGCTCAACATTTGTCTCACAAGAATGTGATATGATACTTGCACCAAGTCCGGTAACATTTTCATTCTCATTGTTCAACAGTGAAATAAGAAACTCCATGTTTTTCTCTTCAAGAAAATCGTACTTTGGAGCCAGTTTCGATTGGTATATCATTTTAAGAGAACGAGCACCGGCATCCACAACCTGTAGAACAGAAGTACAATACAACCAACATTCGGGATAAAATAGATGAACACTTGCACGAGGCAATATCGAATATCAGCGATTTAAGCACTTGGATATAAATTAAATAAGAGTAGAACAAAAGTGCTGTATGTTTAACTTTCCAATGCATCAAAGGTTAAATGATTGAGCACAACCAAAAACAAAAAACAACACCCAGTTGGTACCCACTAACGGGTGTTTGGGAAGGGGAAATGTTGTGGACAAGCCTAACCTTTGGTAATAATACACAAAGTGGTTGTGCTTATACTCGAACCCATGACCTTAAGGTAAATGGGCTGAGTTTTTACCACTGCACCACCAGTCTTTACCACAGAGCACAACCAAAATGGCGCAAATAATTGTTTAGATTACATGTTTCAATCATATTTTTTTGGTACTTCGGAAATTACATGTTTCAATCATATGATGCTATGCTACATAACTGTTGATAATCTAACAGGTCTTATTCTAGGTACGATTTGAAGTCTTGACGAAAACAGTCAATGCATATACAAGACCACAGACGGTTATCAAAATCCAGCAAACTTGGTCTGTCGTTTTCGTACCAAAAATATTATTTGGCACATTTATGCACCTATCAAAACTTCACTTCAATTATTAACATCCTATTCGAAACGACCTTTTCTGATACAAGTTGCTTTTCATGAGTTGGAAAATGATCTCAAGCAAGATTCAAATTAGCTACGAGTTGTTCAATGGCCATTCAATTTCAAATGCTACTCTGTGACCCTCAAAATTTAACTTTCAAAGGAACTTCAAGGCCGCTCAGTTTCAAAGAATTTTCTCTCCCCATTGGAATCCCAATCAAAAATTGCTTTACAAACTTCTACAAGCAAAGATGATCACTAAATATATACAGTAATTTTTTGGTTGACATGCTTGTGATAATGGCAATACTTTAATACATTTAAAGTCCAAGTAATGACGGAACCAGTGTTTGGTTTCTAATTGGGTTCAAGCACCGTTGTCTTCTAAGACAACACAATTGAATAGGGGCTGTTGCAAGGGATTCTTTCTGATTAGTTAGGAACTTAGGGTAGCTTTCAAGAGGAAAAAAAACTAATTAAAAGAGGGTGGTTGATAAATATGGAAAGAATCATAGCAACTACAGCAACATGAACATGTTACTACAAAAGTTCTTTAACTTCCATGTCATACTCTTCTCACAACACAATTATTGTTCTTCGGGTTCTCCTTCTCCTAAGTATGGCTGTTATTTCCTTTTAACAACCAATCGCATGATCCACCATAGAATGAAATTCATATAATACCATATCATATCGCATAATGTACAAGTGAAAGCTCATGGGTAAACTCGTAAAAAGTGCCATCACGTCTTGTGATTCTTTGTAAATCGCCACACGTCCTTTTCAGAATCAATCTTCACCTCTCTCTAAATATACCATCAAATATCCACAAAAAGTCTTGTCTCTTTCTTTTCTTCCGTTCATGTCACTTTGGTTGTAAATGAATGAGGGTCCGTTCCAGAAACCAAAAAAAGTTCTTATTTTTTAAGAAGGCAATTTTAAGCTCAAAAATTATAGACTTATTGAAATCTAAAAATATGCAATATGGATCTTGTTTGAAAGATCTCCATGAGATCATTTATACGATGCAAAAAAAATTAATAAAAAATTATTTTTCATTTACATTATTTTTGAGTTTGAAAATGTGATATAAACTGCTTATTTTTTAATAAGGTTTCTGGAATGGAGCCTGAGTCATTAATAAGGCAAAACTTCCTCTTATGTTTTCTTCTTAAATATTTTCTACAAAAAATCATGTCCCTTTATTTTCTTGCACTTGTGTCACTTTGGTTCCAAAGAAATAAGTTTCAAGTGATTTTAATAGTGGATAACTGAAATTTCTTTTAATCTTCTTATATTCTTCTCTTCTATGCCCCTCATACTTAGCAAGTTAGCATTTATGTTTCTAGATCTTTATGTTCCACATTTGTGTCCCTCACCTACATTTCCACTTCTCCTCATTTTTATGCTCCATAAGTTGTACTATTTCTTTGCACGTTTGTTTAGAGGTTGATGAAAGGTATGTATTTACACATGAAAAGCGAGGCAAGATCAGCAAAAGAGGAAGAAAAATGGAGGTGATTAGAAGCAAACAAGGGGCCCCATGTCTCTAATGGGAAGATTTACTGATGGAAAATGGCAGCACCCAATAACAGTCTATAAAAGGCGTGGATTGGATGGTTCTGAGGTCCAAGCCTTGATTTGGCGGATGCTAGATGATGTAGGGCCTACTTGGGATTTAACTAGACATTGGCTGGAAGGCCTTGTTCGTTTTGGGATCTCAAAACTTCTGGGCACGGTCTCCAATAAATTTTCTCTATCTACCTCTCTCCACTCATTACTCACAAAACCTTCCTCAAAACCCAAACCGAACAGGTCTAAAGGTTGTGACATTTCATTAGCCTTGTGACTTTTCATTTAGGGAAGTTTGACCACATATTTAATGCATGCAACCCTTGAAAACACATTCATCCCATCCATCCATCTTTGGATAATGAATAGTTTTTTGCATTCACACACATTCATTCTACATATAGTCATATACCTCTTGGAAATAGGAATAGTCATTTGCTTTCACACATGTTATGGAGACTATATAACTTATGTAATCTCAATAGCTTGAATTATGATTGAATGAATAAGAATTTACGAGGATCAAAAAATTAATAAGAAGAAGAATTTACAACAGCTTTAAGCTTCTAAGATTGTGTGATGCAATCCCATTCTTTGGCGTGATGCTAAAGAGGCCTTAGGTGTGATGCCTTTGGTAACCTAGGTGTGAGGCCTAGACTATCTTCTTAAAACCCTTCTTCTCCTGTTGTCTTCTCTTCACTATTCGCGTCCACTGTTCACAGCCTCAAAACAGGCCAATTTCTTTTTGTTTTGATCATCTTTAATCCTCAACAATTCTGTCCTACATCATTTCCCCACTTATATAGCAGTGTATTCAGAAGTGCAGGGAAGCCATGGCCCCTTGGAGTGAACCAAGGGTCTGTCATGGTAGTTAGCAATTTCACAGTTAAAGAGGACAACAATGTTCAGAGAGCAGTAATTACTGGAAGTAGGAGATATTCTATTCCTTTTTTCATCACCCACATTTTCAATGAGCACTTGCTTTAGGTCCGAATTTCTCATACACCATCACATTCTGTCATTTTTCTCTTGAACAAAAAATGATAGCTGGGCAAATTTCCTTGTATAGCTTGTTTTCTGTATTCTTTTTAAACCATGAATATGTAAAAGCAAAAGGAAGAAGAACTGCCAAATAATATTATTGGCCATCCCTCATCACATCACTATGTCAGCTACTCCAAGTTCCGCCCCATTGACCACTTTGACCTCTTCTGGCCTTTCACCCATCTATAAACCTTTAAGCTTGAATGGTTATTTTCTACTAAGAACACTTCCTGTTAGAACGGAGAATTGTAGTCATGTAGTCCATATTTTCCAAATCAAACATCATTGAAAGAAAGGTTCATATAATCCACAAACTTCCCCGAAGTAATTACCCAAAACTCACCACATGACATTTCCTAACACTCTAAAACATGACCAAGCAAATGCAGGTATGCTTCCTCATGTTTTAACATCCTTCAAATGTCCCGTTGATTATCCCCAATCTTAAACCACCCTCACAATAGTCTCCCCTTCTCAATTCACTCATTAACCATTCAATCAACTAACAAAACGCCAATTTAAAACAGAAATATTTGCAGCTCAGGCCCCAATCAAGTTACATCGCAGATTATGATAAAACAATACCAAACCAATTAATCACAATTCATAAACATGTGAATGTCCATAGTTTGGTTATCCAGATTGATCTAATTATCATGAACTTACTGCTAATGATACAAAATAAAAATAAATAACCTAACAGAGTTCAACCGCGTCAAATTGATCAAAATTACCTTGTTATTGGGATGAGAGATAAGACTCAAGAGGTGAGGGAAAGCACCGGCGTCGAGAACGGCCTTGACGCCGGCATCGAGGCCGCAGGCGAAGCTCCCGACGGCGGCGGCCGATTGCACGAGGAGGGAGGCCGACGAGGCATCGTCTTCCGCCGCAGCGGAGGAGGTGGAGGAGAGGATGGAGACGACGGAGGGGACGGCGCCGAGCTTGATGTAGGAGAGCTTCTTGGTCCGGTTGCCGATGATCTGGTTCTTGAGCTCCCTCAGGGCCTTGAGCTTGCCGCCGTCTTCGGCGGCGGCGGAGCTCAGCCGCGAGATCAGGTCCTCCGGGCGGTGAGCCGACGACGCTGACGAGGCTGGCATGGTGGTCGCGGGGCGACGCGGAATGTCATGCGTGACCCTGCGGGAAGCAGTGTCAGATGAGAGAGAGAGAAAAAGAGGGGCGAGGGGGGGAGGGGATGTAGTAACTATTTGTGTCTGTCTGTCTGTCTGTCTTTGTGTTTGCTTAAAGGTAGGGAATAATTAAAGCCTAGATCAAAGGGGATCCGAATTAATGGGGGTGATGTTGAAAAAAATAGAATTGTTGGGGGAGGAAATGGACATGGATTGGGATTAATTTAGAATCAGATATGATGGGTAGGTTGAAAAATAGAATATAGTAGGATGATGAGCATAATTACTGGCTGGATTGTAGACAGTACATATATGGATTCAGTTTACGTGTATCTCGACTTATCCTAAGGCTCAATCGTATTGTCCTACACGATATTGGTTGTAACGATGATACTTTACAATATTTTACAATGTGATAGTAACATTGTAGTGGTGATAACAATGGTAATAAGATACAGATGATGCTAATGGCAATGATGGTGATAATGGTGGCGTTAATGACGATGAGTGCTGTTGTTGATCATGTTGTTACTTTCTATTGGATACGCGTGCAATGGTGGCAATACGTATTGATGTAGTAGCAGTGGAGTTATGGTAATGTGACATCAAGAGTGTTACACCCGTGGTAAGTGATAATAGTGATGGCGATAAAAATGACCGTAATCGCTCTAAGCAACAGCAATACTAGTGGTGTGGTCATGGTGGTGATGGATTAGGACGATATTGGTATGGTGGTGGTGGCGTGACATGAAGGCAGTGTTGTAGGATTGAAGTGATATTGGTATGGTGGATGTGGTATTGGGGTGGTGAGGCAGCCATGAGAATGGTGATCATCGCTGTAAAGATCTAATCACAAATGGAAATGGGGCGAACGCCGCCAACCAAGGCCAGAATGGAGTGACTTTATTAATTTTGTTCCCAAACTGAAGTATTTATACCTCCAAATTTCCTAAAGGGTATTGATTTTATCTACTTCCCATCCCAATCGGCTAAAACCAAAACAAAACTCTTGCAGCGTCGCACAGTCAATAATAATCAAACGCAAAACATTGAAATAACATAAACAAATGAAGGAATCATATGTATTTGGATATATGAACACTATTCTCAAGATTAGTGTAACCCAACGGTTATCCCTTGGTACTCCTATAAGAGAGGTTAGGATTCGAGCATGGCAGAGATATTTGGAGTCCAGGGCTATAGACAGTTTCTAGATCCCTTGTATACTAACTCACTAATTCGTTCGTTAATCTCCACTAGTGTATACAATACAATATTGGCAAAGGAAAAAAAAAACCTCAAGATGATGGACAAAAGGGGAATGGGGAGCATGTAGGCCCATTGTCTTTATGCATCGGGGCATCCTAATCCTTCTTCCCTCCTCTCTTGTTCCAAATGTAAAGTGATTCTAGCTACCAACAAAATGTTTGATACAAATTCAAATTAACAAGATATTAAATGCCAAAAGGGTACCCTGCCCAATAGTGGACACATGGTTTGCACTTGCTGGGGGCATGCAATAGGGAAGGGTTTATATTTATTTATTGCAAAGCTATATTAGAAAATTAACTTTGGTTCTTCTAATCTTTATAGAATCTTTCGCGTTATGATCGTAATGCAACATTAAATCAACATTTGCGTAGATATAACTCTACAAAACTTTATATACGAATAATAAAACTAATCCACACATTTTCATTATGGTCAAATTTCTACGCATTTTTCCGACCATGTGATGTGACAAAAAAAAATTTGTTTGTTATGTAGATCCAAACTCAAAATGATAAACATATGATAGATACTACCACCGAGTCATATACCTCTCGAAAATATCTACTCCAAGGGACGGATGGGTCACGTTCTCCCACTCAAAATTAAAAAATTGTGCTAATAATCTCATGTATTTAGCATAATTGCGTAATAAGTATCCAATTGGGATTGGATCGCCAATACCAAGTCCCGAGGGGTATTACGAATCCCTCCTAAGGGCCACACTACTCATCCAAACAGATTATTAGTCCGGACGTATTTTGGGTTACCAAACAAGGGTTTAGCAATCCCTTGGGATTGGTAGTCCAAATCCTAAGGTTCAACAAGGTTATCAAACGGGGCTTTTATTTTTAACTATCGTGGAGAAATATAATAAAGAAAACCATCTTTGTCATTCTAAATATTTGTTGATGTCAATATAAAACATACTCGGAAAATTTTGTCTAAGATTTTATGCTAACTTTTAGATACTTTATAAAATGTATGCACCATAAACTTTTGTAGTAAGTAATGCATATAATTTCTTTTATTGGTAATGCAGGGTGTCACCTCGAACTAATCCCTACAATTGGCAAGGAGAAACAAACTTGAGACCTTAGAAGAGAGCAAACCCTTAAATCTCATGCCAAGATCACCACTAAGCCAACCCCTTGGCCGGGGTTAATAATGCATATTTTGCGTTACTAAAAGTTAGTGTGATCTTAGTTTTGTCGACTAGAAAAATATAATTTTACGATTGTGATTGACAAACTGCTCCACTATGCTAGATTTCTGAATCCGTCTCTGACTACTCCTACCCCAACATAACAAAAATGAATGGTGATATGTTTCTTCCTTTATTAGGTACAGTTAGGATGATGACAATAGAAAAATAAACAGATTTTCGTAAAAATAACAACCCCTACATCAAATATCATAAAAATTAGTGTTTGTGCACATTCAATGCATGATTTAAAAAAATCTCATTACCCCGTGTATCAAATGGACACAACGCTAGTTGATAAAAATGATAGTTTAATATTTTTTCCAACCCCTCGTTCGATATATGCACACTAGCATTAGTCTCATTTTATGCACTGGAAGACATGTGTGTGTGAAAAATGAATTTGGAGCACCACGTGATAGTGCCCCAGAGGCACAAAATAATTTTGCCTCCATATTCAACCCCCACATCTCTCTATTTTTTTTATAAATATAAACAAAAAAATCAAAAATCTGGAAAATTACGAAAGAGGATTTGGATTGTTTTAAAGGCAAAATAAATTTCCATATAATATACTCCGTATGGATAGATGGATGGCAAACTCAAAATATGGAATAACCCCTACGATAAACAATTAATGTAGTAGGAGTATTTCATAACAACAAAATGATGATATATTCTCACATTTATTTGGTACAATTACAAAGATCGATGAAAAGAAAATGGGGCAAAAATAAGTCCATAAAGGCTTGTCCAATTAAAGTAATTATTTAATTACTAAGAAAATCAATGTAAAAACTTAAAAGGGGTCATTTGGGTATAGGGATGACAATCGGGACATGCATTTTTTTTTCTTGGGTACGTAATCGGGACATGCAAATATTCGAGTATCCATCCCGGTCGTCTCTAACAGGATGATGTGCTTCAGCTCGTTTTGGCTTAATAATCTTGTATGATTTATTTTTGAATTTTTTTCGTCTTTGTTAGTTTTTTGTAAAATTTTTGTGGATAATGGTTCATCTCGGCGAGAGAAATTTAAAAGGTAAAAGATTATGATCAAAATCTTACGAAAGTTCATTAAAGACAAAAATAATTCGAAAGGGACAAATTTTTTGTATTATGTATGTCATTATTCAAAAAGAATTGTTTGGTTCGTGTTTTTTATTTTTTGATTCCTTTTGTCGAGATAAATTAATAATCCATGAAAAAATGACCAAAAACTAACAAACGATTCTTTTGAGCAAGAGAAAATAATCCAACTTAAATATTGTTAATCCAAAACAACCCGAAGTACATATGTGAGTAGCGTTCGAGTCTTGAGGGATTCATTTGTAACCTATTAAATAATATATATTTAGATCAAGATTCAATACTACGAATTTGCGTTCTGACGACGGAAAATTTGTTTTGCCTAATTAAATCGTGTTTGTCTCCATCAATATAATGTAGAGATAGGAAGTCCGTATGACTATACAACTGAATTATTTTTTTTTTTGCTTTAATTATTGGCCTCTCATTTGCATAAATTTATTAGTGTTTGACCTCATAATAAAAGGCTGGAATTGTGTGATTGGAGCATTATCGGAACATTCAAAAATGTAAAATATTGGTAATCCAAAATCCTGTGAGATGCTCATTTTTGGTTTTAAGTGCCAAAAGAATGAATAAATGAGGACGGATGGAGTAATATTTTACTCAATGAATAGACCTAACTATGATTGGATTTTGATGGGGGGGGAAAAAAAAAACTTGCCTTTATTAAGCTAAAACAAATAACCCTATAGTCCTATGGTTTTGTCTCAGATAAAAAATAAAACAAAAAAGTAAAACAAATATCCGAGACGAAAAAAAGGGGTAAAACAAAGGGTAAATTCCGATGACTAACGTATGAAAATAACAATAAATCCCCTGTATTTTAATTTTGATTTCAATTCGACCAAACACGCAATGGAATCAACCAAATGTCCAAAAGCAGCTTATATTGACAGAAAGCAATACTAAAAAAACTTCAAAACGGAAGAAATAAAACCACTATCAACTCTCGATTTTTTTTATTCAAAATGATGTTGTTTATGGGCACACGCCCCTGAAAATTCCGTATGAAATCGGGTGCGTCTTTTTTGGAAAAGTGCGGCAAAACGCTTCGATTCAGAGTCGTCACTCAGGTTTTTGCGGTAAACCACCCAAGGAACCGAACTTGAAACACTTGCTACGTTTTGATTGGAAAAGATTTTGTAGACTGGTTCGTCTTTACCTTTGATACCTGACGTTCAGGAGCTAGGTTACGAGAAGGGAAGAGTTGTAAGGCAACCCTCTTTCCCAATCCGGAGTTGGATCTCTACTCGGGCATTTGTAAAATATTTGATTTTTTCTCTCATTAATCATTTTTTAGCCAGTTAGGGTGGGGGAACAGTTTAAATGGATTAAAACTGTAACATGTTGGCACGATGTGACAAACGACATGCTTTCTTATTGAAACAATTAATATAGATTGAAAACAGACTCCTGTGGAAGCTTTAAACAGATTGGAATACACTGTTCTGAAGTGATGTGAGTAGGAAGAAACCAGCATGCACTGATCGAGTCACTGCATGTTGATCCCACCTGTGTATGCCACTACTAGTCCAGTGTGCGCCAGTAAGCCTAATCCCACAGTTCTTATTTTCAACCCTCTGGACTCTGAAAATGACCGGTGCACACCCAGGACAAATCAAACAGTTCTATATACAAATATATACATATAGTAATAAACAGTTTGAATGGGCTCTGAGACCAAGAAAAGATAAAGCACCCTGTGAACAATGTGGGATAAAACAGAGGCCAATGCCTAGTTGCCATTCAATGGCTAACCACTAGACATAGATGAACTGGCGCACGCGGGTAGTAAACTACCATACGCTAGTTGTAATCTCTTATCCAGTGCTTGCCTTTACACTTTATGGATTTTGAGACATGTTCAGAAAGACCCCGGAGGCATTCCAAAGCAGCAGATATTAATATTTAAGAAAGTAAGATTAGCAAACTTTACTATGGAAAGCAGTAAACTGGTTATTTGGCATGCTCACAATGATATATGAACAATAAAACAGAAAACAACAAGACACCGATCCCCACACCAGTACTGCATGTACATCCATGACTGGCGTAGGCATACTTTGAATTGGCGTGCACCAATTCTAGCCATGCACGGTTTTGAAACCTTGCTAGTTTTAGGGCTAGGACTGGTATTGATTACCAGCCTTGACCCCGCCAACCTCCTCAAGGATCAGAACAGAGTACTGTCAAAGATGGCATACATTTGATTTTGAGTTTGTTGGAGTGATTGAGCTTTGAAATTATGGTTTTGATGGATGGATGAAAAATGTATACAGGTGGCAGGGTGAGTGAGAGTTGTTTATCACTTCCTTGACAAAGAACGATGAAGAACAAGAGGTTGAAATGGATGGAACTAGTAACTACGGCTTTTGAAGTTTGTAACCCTTTGCATATAAATGCAAGAGGGGTATTTATAAAGGAGGGAGAGGGAGGTAACCAGCTGAAATGGGCTGGTTAGCCTTGGTGTGCAAGTCTCCCATGCATTAAATGCAAGGGACAAGGTGATGGGGAGTTTGCATGAGAGAAAGGGAACATTCCATGTCCAAGATTACATCTCAGCCGATCAAACAGTGTACCGGATGGCACAAAAGTCTTGTAAACGTGGCTGAATAAAGGTGATGGGACTACATTTGACTGGCGTACGCCAATAGTGGACCTACGTGCCCGGGTCCAAGTCTGGTCAATGGTCAAAACCGACCGATGACTAACACGTGGCAGAGAATCAGCGCACGCCAGTTTGGTACCAACGTATGCAAGTAAGGTTTTGGAATTTTTGGGAGTTTCAAAATGCTCAAAGCTCAACCACTTATCATTCTCTGGGCGTTCTTGATCCGTTTCATCATCGAGGAATCAAAAACCGTAAGTAAACTAATCTGGACATTCAAGATGGGGTGTCTACATTATTTTACCCATTGATAGATATGTGATTTTGACCGATTCCATTACGTGTTTGGTCGAACCATTGTTATTTGGGATGTAGGTGAAATGAACATTGAAACCACATGGATTTATTGTTATTTCTCATGCATGAAGGGGTATTACAATTTAAGCTTACACAATTCATACAATTTTGAATTTGTCTCATCATAAAAGGCATTGTAATCCTTCACTTGACCTATTTAGATAATCAGAATCATTTGTATATCATAAAAGGCATTGTTATTTTTTTGAATTAAATGTGATATATTATGAGAGAATGACGTGTCTTGTAAAACGAAAAATAAGTACTTAAAAAATAAAAACCTTAGTGGAAAGGAGCCTGAATCTATTCATAGAATCGAAAAAAAAATGTCACAAAAAAATTTATTGTCATTAAAGAAAACCTCAAGGGTTGTCATTGAAATTGGGACCAGCGTGCTGCACGCCAAAACGACATCGTTTTGGCGTTATGTTGTGCCAAGTGTTTCAGCTAACAAGGACCTCATTTGGCTGCCTAGATTTCTACCATTTCAGATTATAGCCACAAAACAGAGTATTCCAAATTGCAAAGTGCACTAGGCAACAAATCAAAAATAAACAATTTCAAATGTAGCAACTGAAATTTGTCCCAATCTTCTCTAAATACCAAATGTATTCCACTGGGCACAAATCAAAACAAAGTATTCTAAACGTATCCTAGAGTTTTAATCAACTGGGCAAAACAATATCAACTGGGCAACCAAAGTTTTAATCCTCCACAAATCCTCACAACCAAAACAATTTCGCATGCTACCTCCCCAAAAAAGTATTCCAAAAAGGAGCGTCTAATGTTTATCCTTGGACATTCAAGTCAAAGATCGATGGTTTTGGCGAGAGGAGCAAGAGTCGATGAGGGATTAGGGAGAGATGTTAGGGTTTTTCTCTATTGATTAAGACGTCATCGTTCTATTTTATGGCTATAATCTGAAACGGCAAAAATTTGGGTAGTCAAAGGGGGCCCTTGTTTTTTTTTATTTTTTATCCTCAAAGATGCCTCGCGGGCTTGCATTAATATCAAACTCCAAAGCAGATACAAGATTTAAAAGGGGGTTACCAATCCAATTTAAAGGAAGAGAATTACATAAAGCAAGAGCAGCTAAGACATGGGGGGCTTTGTTGGCTGTCCTCCTGACCCAGTTAAAAGAAAAATTACCCTCTTCGGCGAGATTACGAATATCCAACACCACGGCCCTAGAGTCCCACGGCGGAACCAATTCAGAGACGCTAAGGAGGATGGCCTGCTTATTGTCCGACTCGATCTCCACTCCTGACAGCCCCAAGTTGAGGGCCAGAATGCAAGCGTCTCTGATTGCCAGGAGTTCTCCACAGAAGCTGGAGCACGACTTCATTGTTCTAGCAAAACCATCAAGAACTATTCCCCTGCAATTCCGCAGAACTCCTGCTATTCTACCTTCTCCCTTGCTCCTCGGCAGAGCCGCATCACAATTAATCTTGAAAGAACCAGAGTCCGGAGCCCTCCAGTGGTGTGAACCATCCTGGGTAGTTGGGTTATCCATGTGGACTTGGGAAATCTCAGAACAGGATGAATTCTCCAAACTACTAAATCTAATATTTGCCAACGTTTCCAAAGGGTTAACTGACTTACCCTTGAAAATAAACTCATTCCTTGCCTTCCAAATGTTCCACCCAATCATGGCTGCACGACCTAAGAGATTCGTTGCCTCCTTACTGCTTAATTTGTCCACAATCTCTGTTGTCCATTTCAGAGTAGAGGCATGACCTCCTAATTCACCCAACGGCTTTATATTGCTACCAAACCAGACAGCTCTTGTCCATGGGCAGGCGAAAAGAAGATGTTCCACTGATTCCACCTCCGTATGTCACATTGGCCAACATTTGGTAAGGGAGCATTTGCGTTTGAAAAGATTCTCCTTTGTTGCCAAATTGTTCCTGCAAGCTCACCACCAAAAGCACTTTATTTTGTTCGGAACTTTCATTTTCCATAAACACTTCCATACTTCTTTGTCAGGCTTGAAAGAGGATTCAGGAGTATCGCATGCTTTGCTCAAGATCTGACTGTGGGCTATATGGTAACCTGACTTAACAGAGTAAATTCCATTGGAGTTAAAGTGCCATACAAGCTGGTCCTCCCTATCTCTCACAGGAAGAGGAATGTTGAGAATTGCTTCCAGCTCCTCCTGGCTAACCTCCCCTGCCAGCTTCTGCTTATCCCAGGTCCCCCTTCTCGGGTCAATAGGGTCCAACACCTTCTCAATGGTACTTCCGGGAGATTTAGTTGTAGAAATCTTGAAGCCTGGGAGAGAGGGAATCCAAGCATCCCCCCAAAAATCCGTGTTCCTTCCATTTTGAATCTGCCACCTTAAACCTTTTAGCAAGAGTTGTCTACCATGAAGAAGACTAAGCCAGACCCAAGACGCTCTACTACCCCTTGCAGCATGCAGAAAAGAAGAATTAGGAAAGTAAATCCCTTTTAGAATTCTAGCCCAGTATGCATGAGGGTTCATCACCAATCTCCATCCTTGTCTTGCCAACATGGCCTCATTGAAGGCTCTATAGTTACGAAATCTCATTCCTCCTTGCTCCTTTCTTTCTGACAACTTATCCCAAGCCACCCAATTTATCAAAGGGGGCCCTTGTTGGCTTAAACACTTGGCACAACGTTATTTTGGCGCGCAGCACGCACTATGCAGCACGGTCCTCGGGTTCGTGAAATTGAACCTAAACCAAATAAACAAGGAAAAACTAGTAGTAGTCTCAGGTACCGTTCCAGAAACCTTCTTAAAAAATAAGCAGCTTATTTCACATTTTCAAACTAAAAAATAAAGTAAATGATAAATATTTTTTCAATTTTTTTTACATCATATAAAAGATCTCATCGAGATCTTCCAAACAAGATCTATATTGTATATTTTTAGATTTCAATAAGCTCATAATTTTTAAGCTTGAAATTACCTTCTTAAAAAATAAGGGCTTTTTTCCGGAACCTCAAACCTTTAGAGCAAGTTTACCAGTCATTAGGTAAAAAAAAAATGGTGAACAATACACATTTTTTCATTTTACTAGATGTGGCAATTTCAGCTCATATTTCTTAACCCGCCCAAATCCGCCAACTTGTAACCCAACCCGCCTATATTGTGTAATGGGTTGATAGTGGATTTAATATGGGCTAGAATTAAAAATGGTCCAACACCCTTTTTCTCTCTCGCCTACACTCTCTCCCATCTTCTCTGATTCTCTCACTGCAACCAATCCAATTCACCCATCTCTCTCTCTCTCTCTCTCTCTCTCTCTCTCTCTGTGTGTGTTTCTGCAACAAAACTCAAAAAGTAACGCACTAGATTTAGGGTGGGTTTGAATTTAAAAGAAAAGTGGCTTATTTTTGTCCTTATTTGAATTTTTTTTGCATTTATTAATTTTGCGTCAATTTTTTGTGATTTAATGATTCGTCTCGACGAGAAGAATCGAAAAAGTAAATTCTTTTATCGAAACTCATAATTTTTTTTCAAAAAGACAAAAATAATACAGTATAATTACAAGACCAATCCCTTGAGCTCCTCTCCCTCTTTTGAGTTTTTTTTCGTTTTGTCCTTATTCAACTTTTTCTGCATTTGTCGTTTTGCCACAAGTATTTTATGATTTTTGATTCGCTCCAATCTGAAAAGTAAAAAATTATGACTTTTACCCAAATATTTTTGAAAAACATCCAAGATAAAGCCCAAAAAGCCGGTTGTTGGGATTTATCTTGAATATTACAAAAAATATTAAGGTAAAAGTAAAAAAAAAAATACTTTTTTGATTCTCTTGTCGAGACGAACTAATATGGATAAAAAGTTTGTCGCAAAATAAACAAATACAAAAAAATTGAATAGAGCCAAAAAAAAGTCACTTGAATTTTTAATCCAAACGTAAGCGGTGGCTTCGGCAAACGCAATGAAGATTGAAATTGTACAATCGGTGCAATCTTCGCCTTCTAGACAATTCTCTTATGCAGCCTCTGACTTCTCGTCGAAGTTACATTACTGTTTAGAAATGTAATAAAAAAAAAAAAAAATCTGATTTTTTAAAGCTTTTTTAGTCACTAATTGCTTCATTTTTATTCAAAAAAATGAGTTTTAATCATAAAATTTTACTTTTATGAATCCTCTTATTGAGACAAATCAGGAAATTGGGGGGAGGAAAACTAGTCGGGGTCGGGTTTGGATTGACCCATATTCAACCCAACCCGTTTCGACTCATATTCGACCCGCCTATATTTGACCCACAATCCGTTTCAATCCGCCCACACCCGCCCGTTTGCCACATCTACATTTTACTTTTTTGATTATCCTCTACATTTTACTTACCCACATTTCTTTCAACACTGCACCAACACTATTTATTTAACCTATTCTCTATTAAAATATTAGTATTACTTTTATTTCCTTTTTCCTTTTAATTTATGTTTTTTTCCATCTTTCCCATTCTAGATTTGTGTTTGAAGGCCTAATTCCCTGAAGTGCAATTTTGTTCACCCTCCTTAAAAGAGGATGAATATTACCCTCCCTCTTATTAGTTGAAATGATGTAGATCCCACCATAAAGTGATATAATACTTACTATGCAATACACTTTTCGGTAAGTATGACATCACTTTATGGTGGGACTCATGTCATTTCAACAAATAGGAAAGCGAGGGTAATGTTTACCCTCTCAAATTTTTAATTTTTTTTGAAAGATCACTTTTACCCTCTCAAATGAAGGGCGAACAAAACTCAACTCAATTCCCTGACACCCAGACTCAACCCAATGCCACTCAATTCCCTTGCACCTAGATTCGAGACGTTCACTACGGCACAAATCCTCCATCCAATTCCATGTTTTGAATTCTTTGTAATGCTTACTGTACAATACACTTTTTGGTAAGCATGACATCACTTTATGGTGAGACTCATATCATTTCAACAAATAAGAAAGAGAGGGTAATATTTACCCTCTCAAATTTATTTTTTTTTTTTGAAAGATCACTTTTACCTTGTCAAAGGGCGAACAAAACTCAACTCAATTACCTGATACCCAAACTCAACCCAATGCCACTCAATTCCCTTGCACCGAGATTCGAGACTTTCACTATGGCACAAATCCTCCATCCAATTCCATGTTTTGAATTCTTTGTAAGAACTCAGAATCTCACCAAAATTTCAAACCTCTAAATTTTTTCTAAACTCTTCCAATTAACAAGAACTAGATTTCATTCTCAGACTCGCCCTAGATTTTTACACCCCTAATGTTTTGCTCCAAAATAGAAGAAGTGAAGATTAAACCTGTTATTGAATTGAATGGAAGATGAATGGCTACTGAAGAAACCAAGAAACTCCAATTCAGAAATGGTGCTAAAGGATGGAGCTTTGTTCTTGCAGAAGAAGAAAAAACTAAGGGGAGAGAGAGAGAGAGAGTAATAGGTTGCTTTTCAACGGTGCTTCGCTTCTTTTATCGAAGTACTGCAGCAAAATGCACTCTACCGGAAGGTTTACAGAAGCTACTGCATGTGAACTTTTCTCATTTTCAATAGGTAAAGTAGCTAAAAAGCTTTTTTTACCCGATCTGATGTACTTGCTTTTACCAACCATTTTCAAGAGGGGAAAAAACCCTCTACCAACCGTTAAAAAAAACAAAAACTCTGCTCCGTTGCCATTGGTCAGTGGGCTTTTTTTACCGAGTTTCACGACTAAAAAAAAAAGAAATTGAATCCTCTCCGCTCCCTCACCTGACATATTTAGATATTCAGAATCGTTTGTTTATTAGACCTCGTTAAGGATATTACTAGTTGTGAAAAAACTTTTCTTGGTCAAATATCATTTGTCATATTTTGCGAAAACAAAAATCTTCTGTACCTTAAAAAAAATGTACTTCGTTTTACCAAACTTATTTTTTCCTTTTAGACGATGTAAATATGTTTGCAAAAAGAAAAGAAAAGAAGCAATAATCGATGAAAAATCAGTTCTGAAACGACAACGGATAACGGGCTCGATCGTTAAAGTGAATCCGGAGAGTGCCTAAAGTTAGCCGGAACAGGAGGAGCCAAAACCCAAATTGAATATCTGCCCTGACATCTACCAGTACGCTCCATCAAAGCCTCCGATTGGCGGACACCACTCCGCCCTTTCCAATCCACTTTAATCTACCCCACGCTTCCGCTTCTCCCACCTCTTTAACCGGTCACCGCACCTTCTCTCCCCTCACCTACTCCCAAGCTTTTCAACGTTAGCGGACATCACTCTTATGCCTCGTTTGATAACAGTGATAGATGGATGAGATTTGTAAGGAGATGAAATTAAGATTGAGATTGGTAATGAGAATGGATTGGTAATGAGAAAGAATTGATAATGAATATGTTTGTTTAGGATAAGATTAAGATTGCGATTGATAATGAGAATAGATTGGTAATGAGAAGGAATTGATAATGAATACGTTTGTTTAGGATGAGATTAGATGATGGGATTTGATTGATAGAAGAAATTGGTAATGAGAATGGGTTGGAATTGGATTACGAATACCAAGTTTCAAGAAATATTAGCAATACCCCCTATGGGCTGAATTGTTTATCCCATGAAACTACCAATCCGGACCAATTTTGAAAATCAAACAAAGTACTACTAATATCATCACCTTAGCAATGCAATCACAATCTCCAATCCGTTTATCAAATGGGCCCTAATGTTCTTGCTTGCAATTCTCACTTTGGATTTGTGCTTTTAAGTCTTGCACCCATGAATTTCAATTATTTGGGAGGCTTTTGATAGATGTTTTTACATTCGCACTCTTGCAGTAGCCCGCACAGATTTAGGCCTTGTTTCCGCTAAACTAAGTGGGTGTTTAGGGAAATTTTTTTGTTGATTTTGAAATTCTAGTTTTTTAAAATCAGTTTGGAGTGTTCACCAAAAATGTTAGATAAAAGATTCTCGAATTCTTCTGTAGAATACCTAGAAAAAGAATGAAATTTCTAAAAATTCGAAAACTGGGTGTCGGTAACCTCTAGGAGTAAAAGCTAATTTTCAACTTTTTAAAGTAAAAAGTACCAATTTTTACCGTAACTTAATCATAATTTCACAGTTATGGTAAACATGTTTATCTGCTTCTACTAAAATTTAAAATATAGAATCTGCATCAGAATATGAAGCTAGAATCTAAGATATGTATCCACAGCTTTCGTAAATGCACTCTAAAAGTTGTAGTACTTGTCTTCATTCAAAAAAAAAAAAAATTGTTTGTTAGTTTTGTCCTAAATTTTTACTACGTAAATTATTGGTTCGTATTGACGGGAGAAATTAAAAAAATAAAAAATTATGACATTTACCTAATATTTTTTCAAAATATCCAAGAAAAAATTGAAAAAGCGACGAATTAATAATCTATAAAAATTTGGCGCAAAACTAAAACATGAATTTTTTTAAATAAAGATAAAACGGATATACTCAAATACTACAACTTTTAGTTTGGTAAAAACAAGCATTTTCGCCTCTATCTATCTATCTATCTATCTCGAACGAACGAACGAATGAAACTCTAGCCGTCACATTAACATTTCTTCTCCCTTCCCCTCCATCGGGTTTCACAATCCTAATACGGTGGTGGGAGGGGAAGGTTATGGTACTAGTTATCAATCTCTCTTTTTTCTAGTCCTTGGTTTGTTTTTCTTGCGTCTCTTCAGATCAACGACTTATGGTCAAATTTGTGAGAGTTTTGTCTCTTCTTTTTGTGAGAGTTTTTAGTTTTGTCTTTGAGCGAATATTACATCCACAGATCAGATTATTTTCAGATGATGTTGCTTCATGGTATCTGTGTCAACAATGTTCTACTACCCCATATGATGTCTTTGTTAGAGCAACTCATAGTGACTTGTCAAATCTGTAACTTTGGGAGTTCATTGGTGCGTTCATATTTGTTTGAAAATTCGTCTAATCGTCTGGGTAGTTGTTGTCTTTTTTTTCTTGGCTAGCATTTTATCTTTTTCTTAGAATTGCAAAAAAATATAAAATTTCAGCAGAATGTGCGTCAAGTGATGCCTAGGTTAGAATGAAAGACATCAACAACCATGTTCTTATCTCGTTTTGTATCTTTAGATGCTTAACTCAGCTTTGTCTAAGATATTTGTAATGAATTCCGTATTTTTAGTGCAACTTACGTCAATACAACTTTTTACTTTTTGTAAAAAAAAAAAAAACAAGCAGCTGCATTTGCTTTCAATGCCTCAGCCGGTTCCCGGTCGCCCCCTCCAAAAGGCTTTTTAACATGTCGAGTGAATTCCGGGTGAATTCCCATACCATCTCTCTCTCTCTCTCTCTCTCTCTCTCTCTCTCTCTCTCCCTCCTGTAGTGCGTGTTAAAAATACAACAAATCCCACTCAAATTAAACCACTGTTTTTCCATTTCATTTCATCTGAATTTCGAACAGAACTTCTTCTCTCTCTCTCTCTCTCTCTCTCTTTAGCGCATGCACTTGGAGTGCTCCCCCGTCGATGGAGTCGTCGCCGTCGCAGTCGCGGTGGACTGGTTTCTGCCGCCGTTCCGAGGCCGCGCTTCCAGCTCTCTGTTCGTGCTTCGCTAATCGTTGAATAAGATACATGGATACAGGAGCTCAGGACATGCTCTTTGGATTTTGATTGGTCTTGCTTGATTTTCTCTTCGCCATTTCAGGCTCTGGAAATCAGTAAGTACGTTTTATGTGCGAGCGCAGTTATACGAATTTTGTTGAATGCTTGATGTTATCTGATCTTTTGAGTTGAATTGTCGTCTCCACTGTGGCCGTGCGCTCGTGCTCTTAATATTCGTTCTCATAAATTTTAGTAATACGAGATATTCTTAAAAGACGCGTTCATGTTCGCGCTTCAGCCTTAGCACGCCCGCAGTAGGTGTCTTATTAGTCCGTGAGTGTTGTGCCTGGAGTAGTTTATTTCTCATCGATTTTCACGTTAAGCTGTGCAGTCCGATGACTCGATCAAAGCTGTTGATGTTCTTTTTGTTCTTTTCAGACAAGATATTTTTGTCCTATGCTGTGTCCGAAATGAGATTTTGAACTCAATCAAAGTTGTTTTGCTCAGAACATGTCCAATGACATTGGGGAGGCTTGCTTTTCTATTCTATTCTAACTTCTAGTACTTTTTTTTTCCGTGCTTACTTTTCCATTTTTGAATTTTAAATTACAAATTTTCCTTATCTGGGTACTAGTCCAGTATGGTATACGTGAATTCCTGCGTGCTATTTTTTTTATCCGAATATGGGAAATGGTGGTTTTTATGGGGAGTCCGTGTGGTGATTTTTTTTTCCTTACCATTTTCGCTTGTTTTCTAGTTTTTGTTTTATGTTGATTTAAATACCCCTTGAGATGCGTTACTAAATGGGTATTGCCGCCGCTCGTCTTCCTAATCTTTTGGTTCCTTTTTGCCTTTTGGAAGAGTTTCCTACAACTTGTTTGCGAGCTTCTTCTCATTCCCTCTATTATTGGTAACTGTTGTTTTTGATAGTTTAAATAATGTTTTTTTCTTTTATTTTGCTCTGTTCTTTGTCAAATGGGTTATAACCTTAGATTGAGTTCTATTATTATTTTTCAAATCTAACATAAGATTATCATTGAATTACATGTCAAACACAAATTAATATTCGTATTTTTATCAACAGCGATGCAGGTGATGGGTTTATGAATACATGCTGTGTATCTGTGTCTTTATGTATTGATTTGTTAGGAATCATTGCTTGAGATGCTTTTGTTATCTCTTTTTATATTTTTGTTAGCGTGTATGATTAGCATAAGTATTCTCTATTTTATTACTATCTGATTGGAGAATTGATGCTGGAGAATCATTATTTGTATCTTTATTCCTCCCAGAGATAATGATTCTGCTAGATTAGAATATTCGGGTTTGAGATTGGATATATTGTGGTTGATTATATGGATTTTCTGTAGGTGACATCTTTTTTTGTTAACAATTTCTGACAATGGGTTTGTTTATTTTTGGTTCAGATTGATTTCCAGTTAACTGAAGCATGTGTAGTGGTCCGGAGACGTTAAATCCTGAGACTCCGGTACCTACTTCTTCCCCCAAGTGTGCAAACTTAACAACAGATATGAGTAACCTAACCAAAGCACCAAAGGCAGAAACATCGTTCTCAAGTCTGCTTGAACTTGCTGCAGACAATGACATTGAAGGATTCAAGCAATCAATTTTTCGCATTGCTTCAGAAATCAATGACATGGGACTCTGGTACGGTCGTCAGAGATCATCAAGACAGATGTTACTAGAGCATCGAACTCCATTAATGGTTGCTTCCACATACGGTAGCGTTGATGTTGTGAAACTAATACTCTCTTTTTCCGAGGCGGATGTAAATGTTTCCTGCGGCCCGGATGAGAGCACTGCCCTTCACTGTGCTGCATCCAGTGGGTCTGTAAATGCAGTTGATGTTGTAAAGTTGTTATTACTTGCTGGTGCAGATCGCAATTCCACTGATGCCACTGGTCATCGCCCTATTGATGTTATTGTTTCTCCTCCAGAACTTCCAGAACTAAAGCATGCCCTTCAATTGCTCCTCAGAAGTGATGATTATGATCATCTAGAGGACACAAAGATCTCCTTTGCTGGCGAAAAATCTAATTCACCACCCCTTTCATCATCCCCGGAGAATGGTCCCTTGTCCTTTGCTGTGGACTCAACATCATCTATAACCCTAGAACAAAACCATTCTAGGGTTAGTGATATTCATGCATCTTCTGTTGCTCCGGAGAAGAAAGAATACCCAATTGACCCTTCTCTTCCTGACATCAAGAATAGTGTGTATTCCACTGACGAATTCAGGATGTTCTCATTCAAAATCCGTCCTTGTTCGCGAGCCTACTCTCACGATTGGACTGAATGCCCTTTTGTTCATCCTGGCGAAAATGCCCGAAGAAGGGACCCACGGAAGTTTCACTACAGTTGTGTGCCTTGTCCAGATTTTCGCAAGGGTCAATGCAGGCGTGGCGACCTGTGCGAATATGCTCATGGGGTTTTTGAGTGCTGGTTACACCCAGCGCAGTATAGGACCCGCCTGTGCAAAGACGGCACAGGTTGCTCACGCCGTGTCTGTTTCTTTGCGCACACATCTGAGGAACTCCGCCCTTTATATATGTCCACTGGATCTGCCATTCCATCCCCTCGATCATCCGCTTCTGCTGCTTCTGTCATGGATATGGCTGTGGCATTGAGCCTTTTGCCTGGTTCTCCCTCAGCTGTATCCCCTTCTGGGAATTCTATGATGCACCCATCTGTTGCTTGGCCTCAGCCAAATATTCCTACTTTGCATCTTCCAGGAAGCAATTTCCAATCAAGCCGTCTGAGATCATCCTTTAACGCTAGGGACATTCCATCGGAGGAGCTCAATATGCTGCTAGATTTTGAAGCTCAGCAACAGCAGCAGCTCTTTAATGATATGTCATACTTCAATACTTCCTCCACCAAGCTACTACCCATTCGCGCAAAAAACCTTAGTCCTTCAAACCTTGATGAGCTTTTTTCCTCGGAGGTCTCATCTCCTCGATATTCTGATCAGGTTGCTGCTGGTTCAACTGTGTTCTCTCCATCACATAAATCTATGGTTCTGAATCCTTTTCAGCAACAACAGAACGTTTTATCTCCTATGAGCGTGAATGCATACTCTGCAAACAATGTGGATCATCAACCCTTTGGTCATTCACCATACCATGTTTCATCATCATCTGGGAGGATGTCACCTAGAGGCATTGAGCCGCAATCCCCTTTTAGCCCTCGGCTATCTACTCTTGGAACCTGTCTTCCTCGTAATCTTGGTTCGGATCTTGGATCAAATGGTGGAGGGATTGTTGGATCTCCTGTGAGTTCTTTGTCCAATTGGGATTCCCCGAATGGGAAGTTGGATTGGTCTGTTAATGGAGATGAACTGGCTCGAGTACGTAGATCATTTTCTAGCGGGCATAATGGGGAGGAGCCTGACCTGTCATGGGTTCAGTCATTGGTGAAAGAATCACCACCTGACAACAAAGAAACTCTGAGTGTACCGGTCTCATCGGTTGCCCCATCATCGGCTGAGGGTTCTGAACTGAACCCTAATGAAAATCTTGATCATGCAGTTTTGGGAGCATGGCTAGAGCAGATGCAGCTTGATCAAATTGTTGCTTAGTAACGGTGTAATGATGTTACTGGGGAAGATCAGCAGAGTTTGGCTACATAACCAGTCGGTGACGTTGTGAAGGTTAAGAAGCTTACCTTAGGATTAAGAGGAATGGAAAATTCATCTTAACTATTTATTATTGTTATTGTTTCAGCAATCAGGAAAGGATAAGAAAGCTTATCTGGGTCGATTGCAAACATCTGGCTCAGTTTAGGTACTTTTTCCTTCCCCTGATTTTGAAATTTACATCTGCAATTTTTTTCCATGTAGTTTCTTGATTCATAAAATAACTTAAAAATGTTTCATTGGAACTTGGAATCCTGGGCGCCTTCTGCATATTTTTAGCTTGATATTAACCTACTATTGTCATCTCAGATGAATTTCTTATTGAGGGTTGAATAGCATTCAAGGGGTTTTTATCTTACTTGTCTTTTTGTTCTCTCCACTGGTCCTTTTGACTATGTCTCTCATAACCTACGGAGGAGGGAAGAAATTGGGTTGCTGATGTGTTCCACTTGTGAATGAATTATAGTTGGGGCAGAAAGTGACTTGGGTTGTGGGGGCATTAGGTTCTTTGATGATGTAAACATTGAACTAAAAGTTTACTGGTATTGTAAAATTGTTCAATTGTCCATATCTCTTGTCAATTTTTGGCTGTCTTCTCATTTACTTTACTTTTCTCCTTTTCCATGTGTTTGTTTCTCCATCCTTGTTTCTTTAAAGCATGTGGAAAGATGGAATAGGTGGGATCCCCATAGTGGGGATAGTGGGTGGGAGGGAGGATTTTGGATTTGGGGGTAGTGGTGGTGGAAAAGGGGATTTCATTTGGATTCTTTCTCAGTCTTTCTTGATGCCTTGATGGGATTAAATGTGGGGAATGAAGTTCCTTCAACATGGTATCAGATGAGGAACAAACTTTTTCAGGGATAAGACACTTTAAGGTATCATGTACTCCAAACATTTTTTATGCCATTCCCACTTTTCCCTCAAGTGGTTGGGTCTTTATTGGAGTAGGTGATTCTTCATTTCAATTTTGCTTTGTGGGCCAGCTTACTGTGTTTTTTAGCGAGGGTTGGTCATGATATGTTTTCTTATAGCTCATGTTATCTGGTCAGTTTACGTGGACGTCGACTAATATTTGAGAATCACCTCTTCCGTCCGCTAGAATTGGCTTATTTTGAAGTCAAAGTAAACCCCTAAGTCCCAAATCCAATCCCTTTCGGGTTGGTTGGTCATGATTGTTATCTAAGCTTCTTTTGAGGTTGAGCTTCGAAATATATAATCAAATTCTCTCTTCAATGGAAAAAGAGAGTGAACTAGGCAATTTGTAGTAACTGTGTTTTTTTAATAAGAGAATTGTTGCTTTAAAACAAAAAATGAATGGTCTGTGATGATCTGATGGGTATATTTGTTTTAGAGACCTTTATTACGGTTTAATCATTTAATCTTTCGCATACTATTCCATCCGTCCTTATTCCTTCCCCCCCCCCCCCCCCCCCCCCGGGCTTATTTTCAGAAGCTGTGCCATTGATTTGATCATACAAGAAAGCATCTTTCGCGAATAATTAGGTACTCTTTTTTTACATCATTCAAATCAAACGAATCAATTAAGTTCGTTATTAGAGAGAGAGAGAGAGAGAGAGAGAGAGAGAGAGATTTATTTTTGAAGGCAAGGATAACAGAATATTTATTGTATCCACCATGCTAGCTCTGTTGAAAGTCAGTTTTGAAGTTTAGCTGAAGAAAAAAAGGGGAAAGGTGCTTTTAGCCTTTGACGGGCCGGGCACAAGGCTACGACATATGCAAGACTTTTACACGGCCTGCCTTTTATTTTGTTTGATTTTTTCCTTTTGAATTATGTTAGCTATTCAATTCCTATGAATGCTATTAGTCAAATGACTAATTTATGGGATCATGTGTCATAACAAAATTTTCCAGTAAAATATTTTTGTGAAAGAAAATTTCTCTCAGGTTGTGGGCCTACCACATGGCTTCTTGGTAATCCGGGTATGCATATTTAATTTATATAGAAAATTTTATTGATTTGTTAATTATAGGTACTTGATCTTATCAAAATTTTATAGAAAAGAAGATAGATAACACCTAGTATGATTTTAGTAGATACTAACTACTAAGATCAATGCACCTAAAATGTGGCTACAAGGAGACAAGGAGTGTGTAAATTCGATTTTTCATTTCATTGGTGTTTTGCTTATACGAAACTAAACGATGAACATATATAGATCAACAAAGTGAGGGCTAAGTGAACCCAAAAACTTCGAGTGGGTCGTCCAGCCAGAATCTTAAATGAGCTCTTGGCCAGGCAACAGAGGCGAATTGAAGCCTTTTTTCCTGGGTTTTCAAGAGGTGTCAAACCAGAAAGAAAGATACTGGCTTGTAGACCCGTGATACACGCTTCGTATTTTGTGAGTGAAAGAAAAATTCTCAGTTTGTGGCCTACCACATGGCTACTTGATAATCTGCTTATGCATATTTTATTGGTGCATAAACTTTTATTGATTTGTTAATTATAGGTACTTGATCTCATCAAAAAATTTGTAGAAAAGATTGATAATACCTATGATTTCAGTAAATACTATAGATCAATGCACCTAAAATAATATTGTGGCTACAAGGATTGTACGTATAAATTTGATTTTTCATTTCATCGATGTTCTGCTTATATGAAACTAAACGATGAACATACATTAACAAAGTGAGGGCTATAGTGAACCCAAAAACTTTGGGCGCGCGGGTCATTCAGTCAGAATCTCCAGCCATAAACAAATCCAGCACTTGTTTTGAAGTGGTTAGACAAATTACCGTCGATTCTATTATTATATTTTCCATCCTCTAAAAGTAAATATAGTTAGCCTAGATGAGACTAGAAAACAAAAAAAATGACATATTGGAAAGGAATACTTGTAATCAATACAATAAAATTGGGGAAAATGACGGCCAAGGACATGTTTTGATAATTAATACCTGCCAATGATACCTGTCAAGAGTATTAATTATCAAAACACGTCCTGAGCCGTCATTTTCCCATAAAATTGACCTCTACTAGAAGGAAAAAAGATGAGTTGATCCAACTTTCTTCCCACCTAATCTGCAGGGAAAATATTAGTATAGAGTTTGATCATGACATGTAAAGAAAACAAATGCCAAGGAAGATTGTGATGTATCATATTTTTCATGACATTAAGCCTACTCTTTCTTTCTGTTCAACTTACAGATTTCACCTTGATCAAAACCTGGCAATTAACAAGGACCATTGGATTCATCAGCCAAAAATGAAAAACAAGAAAAGAACAGAACTCGATCTTTCGTGGGATTTAGTCATGATAGCGGATGATGTCGAAGATTTTAGAAGTCAAGAGTGTTCAGTCGAGCACCTAACATCCCGTATGAAGATGGACTCTCATACTATAAAAATATAATTAATCGATAGAATATACACAAGACAAAATATTACCAGACAAGGCTATTTCAAACTAGAAAGACGCCTGATACCACGAAGATAGAGAACGGTCCATTCTTAATCACCGCAAGATGCTACGAAAAGAATCTCAATCACGCAAGTCATGACGTTATGAGGCAGATTCTGAAATAGGAGTAATCACCGCAAGATGCTACGAAAAGAATCTCAATCACGCAAGTCATGACGTTATGAGGCAGATTCTGAAATAGGAGTATATTTTATTTCACATCCAAACCTACATAGAATAGTACGTATACTTATGTAACGGTCTTTCTATTGTCAGCCCAGTGGGTTGACAATAAGCACACAAGAGAATAAGAAAAACACATATTTTTATATATATTTTTACACTTTTTAATATACATTCACACTTTTTGTTGTCAGCCCAGTGGGCTGATTTTAGATTTTTCCCTTATGTAAAGAGAGTTGTAAATGCAAAGAGAGTTGCCAGACTAGAATATTTAGTCTCAGGCAGAATTCATGATGTATATTCCACACCATCTGAAGTTGTAAAATGCAAAAGTTCCTGACTTTCGAGTTGCTCCATTTGGCATTTGTGAATGCTTCCGAACTTGTTTCAGAATGGACCGATTGAGGTATATTGTTTCCTAAAAATGGATGATCAATATATAGCTGTGAAAATCATATCCCGAAGATTTTAAATTTAAGTGTTGAACTCAAAACCAGTAAAAAAGGTCTTTGAAACTCGTAAGTGCGAGCGACCAAAAAATTTTAACATTAGGGTTCTGTTTGTTTCGATTGAAAGTGTTTTCTCCAATTGTATTTTCCAAATTTTCATTCTTGTTCAGGAAAATCTTTTACAAAGAAAAGTATTTTGCCACAAATGACTCGAAAATTGAGGGGAAGTCATTTTACGGGCTCTGATCCGCCACTCATGCGGACAGTTTATCCACTATGCATGCAAGGGTCCGGTCTCTCTCTCTCTCTCTCTCTCTTGGATGGCAATGGTGTTGTTTGGTGCAAAACCAAAACAAAAACCGGTACATAAACCTAAAACCAAAATCATAACCAAAACCAGCAATTTTCATTAGTTTTATTTGAACCATAACTAAAATCACAGGGGAAATAGGTATGTATATATAGTATGTGAGTGTATTTGCATATTTATGATACAATTCGGTTACGATTGCGGTTCGATTTTTGGTGCGGTTATCACATGAAACTAAAACCGAACCAGCCAGTTTTTCGAAATCAAAAACCAAAACCATGCAGAGTTAAAAATTGGTTTGGCAGGATTGTCATCCCTACTCTATCTCTCTCATGTATACAACGATCTCCCTCCTTGAAGCCCACGTCGGAACTTTTATCATCTAAGAATGTACAAGATACACATCAGTACCGATACATACTATTCCAATAGAGAAAACGGTATGTTTGCTAGTACGAGATTGACAACTTTAATTGAAACTACTCCATAATGATGTGGCAAGCTTGGAAACCCTTATTCACAAATTATGGATGACAGTGCCCCAGCTCCTTTCACAATCAGGTGGAGTTCGGGACTAATTGCATAAGTTCCAAATTTAATTGTAGTGGTGGAGATAGTGTTGGGACACCATGTGATGGCACCCAACATGACTAAATAATTATTCTATATTTTAAATATAGAGAACATGTTGCAAGATTTAGAACAATAAGAGCATCTTCAATGCACCCTCCATTCTCCATTTGAAAGGACCATTTTTGAGAAAATACAATTCTAACCCATCCTCCATTTGAGAGGATCAAGTTTGGTACCCCAAATTTGGGGGATGGAGAAAAAATTGGAGGATCTCCTCCATTTCACTATTCACCCTCCCCGAATCCCATTTTGTTCATCAAATTAGTGTTGATACTATATATATATATATATATCGGGGCGGTTTCGGAGACACCCAAAAAAATACCTCATAGTTCCCGATCAAATTTTGATGATCCGAGCCGCTCAATGTGATCAGAACGTGATTTTAAGGGTACTTGTGAGAAATCAACAAAAAAAATGACCGGGAAGAGCTTGATCCGAATAGTTTCGAACAGTTTTTTATTGAACGGTTCAAATAAAAAATGCTCAAATCAAGCCTTTCCAGGTCATTTTTTTGCTAATTTCTCGAGGGCACCCTTAAAATCACATTTTGCACACACTGAACGGTTCGGATTATCAAAATTTGATCGGAAACTATGAGATTTAGATTTGGGGTGTTTTTTTTGGTGTCCCTTGGACCGTCCCGTATATATCGGGGCGGTTCCAGAGACATTCAAAAAAAAACCTAAAAAAACACCTCATAGTTCCCGATCAAATTTTGATGATCCGAGCCGCTCATGTGATCAGAACGTGATTTTAAGGGTACCCCGAGAGAAATCAGCAAAAAAATTAACCGGGAAGGGCTTGATCCGAACATTTTTTTTTATTGAACGGTTTAAATAAAAACTGCTCAAATCAAGCCCTTTCAGGTCATTTTTTTGGCTAATTTCTAGCGGGCACCCTTAAAATCACATTCTACACACATTGAACGGTTCGGATCATAAAAATTTGATCGGAAACTATGAGATTTAGATTTGGGGTGTTTTTTTAGGTGTTTTTTTGGGTGTCCCTTGAACCGTCCCTAGAATTTGTACCAATCAAAAGATATTTATAATATCTTCAAAATAAGGCCAATATTGAGTTTTTTTTTTTATGAAAAATTAGAAAAATGAGAATTTGAATTTTGGAGGAAAGTGATGAAGTTTGAGATTTGGAGTGAGTTTTTAAAGAAATAGAGTATTGGGTTGGAGTTAGATTTCCTCCAAAATTAATTTTGTAACAAAATATATTATTTTGATACTCTCAAATAGAGAAATTGAGGCAAAAATGGAGTTTTGAATTAGAGCATCTTCAATCAAACATCCTCTATTTCTCCATTTTAGAGGATCAAATTAATATTGTTTATAATCAAAAAGTAGACGATTATACTATCCATATAAACTCCAATCACAACCCTCTATATCTTTATATTTACACTCTATTTCAAATACTTCCTCACTCTTCCTCCCATCATTATTCCAACTCACTCAAAATTTAATACTTTTTGCATTTTCTATTCAAAATTTAGTTTTTGAGGATCTTCTAAAACTTTTTTCCATACTCTATATATGGAGGATGAAACTCAATCCTCCAAAATGGAGGAAAATATGGAGGGTGGGTAGGAGTGATATTTTTCTCCAAAATGAAGGAGTAGAAGAAAATTTAGAGTTATGAAAGGTGGGTAGGAGATGCTCTTAAAGTGTCATCAGGCTTTAAAAGCTGCTACCTTTTTTGCTAGTTAAAAATAACAGAGTACTGATAGTATTTTTTTTGTTCGCAAATATTTGGGTATCAGTGGTTTAGGAAAAAACACTCCAGGCCTAACCTAAGAACCAAGCATCCACAGTAATTACTGAGGCAATGAAAATGATTTTCAAGATAAAGCCAAAGAGAACCAGTGACTTTTTGGTCATCAAAATTAATTAGTCAAGGATTTAAAATTTTCTCTCAGTTTTGCCTCTGGAAGTAGTCCCAACCTACTCTCTGGAGGTCTACAATTTAATGGTTCTTGTTTTTAAGTCTTGGTGAGTTTTCAAAAAACAGATAGAGTTCTCACAGCCCATCAACCCGAGAGAGAGAGAGAGAGAGAGAGAGAGAGAGAGAGAGAGAGAGATGTACTCCATATTTATTTTATTCTTCAAGTCAAGATGAATAGATTAGCATCTCTCGCATAAGCCCATTTTGCTCCCCCAAGTCCCTTAAGATAACATAGATTAAGTTTAACAAATGACAACACAAAAAAAAGAAGGTCAAGATGCATATTTAATCACAAACACTTTGACAAAAAACACAAGCTCATTTAACCCTAAAAACTTTCAGAGTCATTAAGTTTTTTTTTTTTTGGCCAAGGGGTAGAATGTTCGTATATTCGTCAATTAGATTACTACAAAGGAACCGACCGTTGTTTCATCAGCTCGAACCCATGATCTCACCATTAGGACTCAAACAGTCAAACCCAAGGAGAGAGACCACTAGCCACCAAAGCCCAAGGTCAAGTGATTAATTTAGAAAACCTCCATTCCAAAACTCGCCAAGGTCAAGTGATTAATTTAGAAAACCTCCATTCCAAAACTCGCCAAGGTTACATCAATAAAGAACCTTGCTACTGACACAGCTTTTTCTGTGCACACATTGCGTTAGGGGCCCATCAAGGGTCTCACACAAATGATTCGAGCTGTTCATTATGTTTAAAACATTTTTTCAAGTGTCCGTGCGAAAAATCAGCTCAATCCGATACCTATAAATACTTGATCTAATCGTCTAACTTCTCTCTCTCTCTCTCTCTCTCAGACTCTTAAAATTTAAGGTCTACTTATGTTCCAAAAAACTAAAGGCTAATGGAATTGTATAGCTTGAGATCAACCAAGGCAAAATATGTCGCCAAGAATAAGGGACTGAATTCATGCCACTGCAGGAGCCAGGAATACACAGAATAGGCCTATACTTTTATAGCCAGGAATTTCCTGGATTTACAGATGTGTACGTATGAAAGTTCAAAGCATGTGTTTAGGAAATAACCTAGAGAAAAACGAACTGAAGTTCAAGTTATTTTCTTCGATGGTTAGTCTAGTAGGCGGAGATGTCATTCCTTCTCCAAAAACCCTATAATACCAAACCCAGAAGTCCAAACTCCAGGCTTCAGCAGATCATAGAACAAGAACCAAAACCCTACAAGAACCAAAAGCACCAAAACCCTATGATACCAAACCCAGAAGTCCAAACTCCAGGCTTCAGCAGAAGCGCCATAATGTGTTCAGAATCTCAAATTGAAGAAACAAAATGACCAACACCAAATGCAATGATTTGAAACCCACATGTCCAACGCATCCTACCAGTACCAGGAATACCGGAACTACCTTTTCCATAATCACACCTCGAACCGACGCAGAGAGCTAAATCGCAAATAAATGCTAAATTCATATGCTAACCAAGTGCTCAAATCCTTCTGGATCCTTCAATAATGTTGATATTCATCGGACACAACTTCTACAGAGACCTAAAGGATATACAAAGTGCACAAAATTCCAGCTTACTTGATAACAATGCCCTCTCCACTTGAAACAGAAACAAAAACAACATCAAACAATGGGGCATCTTAATAGCTCTAGAACAGCTAGAAGTGGATTTGGAAGCAATCTCAACCAAGCAGCGAATATAGCCTCACTTCCAAACTGTAAAGACCCCTGAACCTAACAGATAGAGCAACAATAGGAAAGGAAGAAACATCAATATTCCCTCTGGTCACTATCATAAATTTCAGCTCTCATTCCATGTCAAAATTCCAAGCGAGTAACAAGGTTCTAATTCTGTGAGTGATAGACCTCATAAGTATACAAGCATTCCCTACACGGGTTTCTACCAATGCACACCAAAAATTTATTCCTAGGAAAAAGAATCAAAAGTACAAGTAAATTAACAACCTGCTTAAAAGCAGATACAAAAGAGAAACTGTACCTTCGGGCGAGCAGAAATAAGGAAATCATTTAAGTTTGGCTCGGCAAATTAACCAAACCAACCCCCTCTACCACAAACCAAGGAACTTCCACCAAACCCCTCCAACACCAAGCCAAATAATGAGATTGACAATGGAGATGAGGAATCCGTAGCCCCACCATTTAGCAAGAGGAACGTAGTTTGCACCATAGAAAACGGGTGCTGATCCGATCCCGTAGTGGGTGAGGCCTCCCATCAAGTTGGAAAGGAAGGCAAGAACCATGGCTCCCAAGTATGGTGGGGTCCCTAAAGCACTAGCAACTGACAAGAAAGCTGTAAACATTGCACCGATATGAGCTGCTCCACTGGCAAAGAAGTAGTGAGAGTAGAAATAGAGAAGAACCAAGATGCCAAAAGATAGCTGCCATGAAAGACCCAATCCGCCAACAAACTGTGAACAAAGGTAAACAAATTGGTTACAAACTTACAATCCACAAACTTAAAACTAGGATATACTAGTAAATGAAGAATGTTCGAAATCAGAAATTCGAAGGAAGCCATTAGGTGTAATCTCTGCAATCTGCATTCAAACCATAATGAAAAAGGCATGGCATACGTATAGCGAGGGACAACAACTTCCGTAAGGGACCTTCATAAAACACTCTCCAGAAAACTTAATAGGATTGAACCATTGTAGAGAACTCTTGTTCTCCAATAATGTAGTACTAATATTAATCAAGGATCATCTAGTTTTATCTCTAGATTCTCTACCTAATTCTACAGATGGACCAATAATGGATGGATTTCTCTGTGAATATTTAGGATTTCTTATTTAAAGATACATGATGAATAAGTTTTGCTCTTACTTAATATAAATATATGTAACAGACAGACATGATGATTTTGCTCCTACCTAATAGAAGTAATAGACCAAAAAAGGGTAAATTAAGGTTTATGCTCCGTAGTTCAGCAATTTATACTTAAATTCCCCATACCTCACAAAGTGTGATAGTCAGACCCGTTGCGGTTCTATGCTGCTTTAGACTTTTTTCATAGGAAATGATACTCAATAAACTAAAGGAGTGTGAGAGGCTTTAAGTATAGAGTGAACATGTTAGTCTTAGTTGTCTTTCATTTGGGAACTTCAATTTGGTAAGAACTAATTTTTTTTGTTCCATTTTTTTTTTTTTTTCCTCCCAAACTCTGATGCCTTTCTCTAGTTTTTCTTTCTTCCTCCTTATTTGATGTTTTAACTTTTAACTAGAATATAGTTTATCCAAAAACTTAGTTGTCATGTAGCAATTATCTTAAACCAAAAAATTAGCAGTTTCAATTCGGTCTATACCACAAGTTTGCAAGTGTCACATCTTGAAATAAGGGGTTGAAAGTGAAACTAGGTCTAACCAATGGGGACACTAATTAATTTCCCCACGGGGCTCCAATTCCATTGAAAGAGATCCTTGAGACAAGGACATATTCAATTTCTACCATGAATCTTGAGCACCAAAAAAGAAGCTAGGGTTTTCCCATAGGTTAGGCAGACCGAGCTCCAGGAAAGGGGAGAACCTGTTCACAAGAAATCACTTGGAACGATAACGGGGAAAGCCCTATCTTTCTCGACTATATTCAGACATGCAAAAGGAGTGAAGACCAAAGAGGTGAAATGGAACAATCAGAACCTTAACAACAGTTTGGCTGAACCATGAGATAAGACCATATTTGTTGAGATAACCAGCCATTGCAATGAGTGCAGCAAACCACGTGAGAGTATCCCAAGCAACCGATTCGGCTAAGCATTCCTTCCAAGTGACAACCCCTGTTATTAGGAGAACAGATAAACCAAGGATGGCAGCAGTAACCGCATCCACATTCAGCACGCCTCCGAATACCCATAGTCCGACCTGATACAAAGGAGAATAGGACAGGTGAGTAAGAACAGAAGAAGGAATTCCCTAAGATGTGCACGCATATTAAAAAATGTCACGCCAGCAGATGCATGTCCACTCAATTTGACTACACCAGAAGTGACTGGACAGGAGACATTTGGGCCAAAGTCCTAAAACCGCCTCGGCCAACTTATTTGTCAATGTGAGTAAGCAAAATCAATGGTAATAGAAGTGGGTAAGACAACCCAACAGTAGGTGTATTTTCAAGAAACTTCATGGAAACCAAATCTACCAAAAACTAAATGTTTGCAAAACTTTGAAACGAGCGCAAGAGTGATTACCACATGCGCAGGTCGTGAGACTTGTGACATGTCAAACACATAAAGTCCTTAGAGACAGGGATCTAGGCAACCAATTCCAAGAATCTGTTAATTAGATATGTCAGATATGTCATCACATGGTAAATACAAAAGATAAAAGAGGTACCAAAATACAACAGGAAGTTAAAACAAGCAAACACTAAAAGAAAACATTTGCTTAAACCATCCATTCTACAAGGATAAATGTCTCTTTACTTGACAAATAACATCTTACACCAGTTCTTTGGAAAACATATTTTCTCAAGTTAGTAGCTTCTGGCGACCTAAAAGATAAACCAATGAAGCTTTTCCTGGTGGTCAGCTCCAAATGCTTTCAAAATATTGATTCAAATGGGACATTGTTGGCACAAAATTTAAAATAAAACCTAAAAATAGCTTGAAAAATCTGCAGCCCATGAAAAGAACAAGAAGACAGGCTGAATTGACACTAAATAACAGATCGACCAGAAAAGGCACTATTAAAATTTGCCTCACCACTGTCACTAGGACTGCAGGACTAAGGAAAAAAATTGGGTTAAGATAAAAATGCTGAGTTCCAATAAAAGATGCTCTAACTTGCAAGTTGCAACCACAAAGACGTACTTCTGGGCTCCAGCTCATGTGGAAGCATAGAAATCAATGAATCAAAAAGAACTCTATGAAGTTATCTCTTGGTGCATTCAAGTAGTATTTCTCTACTTATATTTGTGAAATTGTGTACATATAAATATACCGATATGACATGCATACAAAGTGCATGAATTAAATGTACAACTAATCGGTCTCTTTTCAAAAGTGTACTATTTTGTTACAAATTACCTCTAGTTTTAGTAATTCTTAGTCATACATAGTTATGCATGTAATATATGTACGCCCATATACATGCAATACATATACAGTGGACCTATCTTACAGCATTCTGGCATAACCAACATACTATATACTATACTACAATCACCCACGTACACTGGAACAACTACTGCAAATGAGTTCAGTGCCGTACGCCCATAACTAGTAAGGAATTTTCCCGAAACCTCACTGGCCGTGGCCAAGTCGCCATATATAGTATGAGGGTCTTCCCATTTACACATTGGGACATATCTATCGAGAAGGACTCCATCAAAGAAGCATGACCAAGTAGGAGTATGACACAAAGAGGATAGAACTGCGAGCAACACTTTCCACGGTTCAATCAAATTGATTCTTCACAAAGCTGAATTTTCAAGCCATTGTAGTAGCAAGTTTGAAGGACTTGCAACTAGACCTAAACTGTACTTATCATCTTCCCCGTGTTTCACCAAAAAAACTTTTTCACTTTTAGAACTCTTGGTAACTTGAAGGGCAGGCCTGGTGCAACAGTAAAATTGCTCCATTGTGACCTGGAGGTCACGGGTTCGAGTCGCGGAAATAGACTCTCTGCTTGCAAGGGTAAGGCTATGTACATCAACCCTTCCCCAGACCCCGTAATCTTGGGAGCCTCGTGCATTGGGTTTGCCCTTTAGAACTCTTGGTAACTTCATATAAATAGCAGGTAGATTGAACAGTTGAGCTTCATGAAATTAATCTCAGTTTCAAGAAATCAACACATAACGAGTCTTAAAGCAGAAAAAGAAAAAAACGAAAGAAAGCATGATTATAATTATTAGAAGTATTAAAACCTAGGTCGCATAATCCTCCAGTAGGATTCCTCAAACATTGTGATAAATCCTTACTATCGCGCGAAGATCAGTAGTTTTGAGATATTTTTGAAAGACACGGACACCAATGACTCCAAGATAACACAATACTCGCAGCCTCCCTCATCTAGAGTTCACGCCCTCCGGGAGGTAAATAACACCCGTAAACATGGTAGAAAATATACATAAAGTAAATCTAGTATAAATGAGTACTCTCTATCAATATTCTTATCGCTTCATCTCTCCTTCCAAAGCCACGTAAAGCGCTCCATATAGAGTTTGAATGTGCCACTCTCCAAGTATTAATCTCAAGGAAGTATTTATCTTTGAATAAATACCCGCATAAATTATAGAACAACAACTTTCACGCTCTCGCTCACGCATTTTGCCACTTAGATTACAACTGATAAGATGAAAACAAATGCTATCCCTAAGTAAGACCAATTTAACCAATTCGGGCTAGCTCAGTTGGCCTGGACAGGAATTTGAATCTTCCCACTTATATATGGGTGTTCTTCCTTTTCTATTTGTTGGGATTATTTCTTCCCTTAATGGAGCTTGTAGTTGGGTTGAGCATAGTGATTGCGGTCCCATTGATGGGCTTATTTACGGCGTTGATTGAATTGTTGGACTTGGTAATCTCGTGGACTCTCACACAATTGATGTAGTGTCCCACTATGCAATTCATTCATACATAATGTAATGATCTATCCTATCCAATATCCATTGACCAAAAAACAAAAAAAAGCAAGACCAATTTGAATTAAAGTACTACATCATACCGTAAGAACCAGAGTTCCAGCCATTATGATCTCATTCCTCGACATGGGTCCCATACTATTCAACTTCTCCCTCGCCAACTTGGGTGCATCGGGGCTACTCTTCACAGACGGCGGATAAATCACGTACAAAATCAACGGCACCAAAATCAAGGACACCAAACCAGGCACAATCGCCGCCTTGGCCCAATCCATCCACCCGATCGTCTGCCCGATCGCACTGAACGCCAAGTTCGCACTCAATGGGTTTGCCGCCATCGCCGTTAAAAACATCGAGCTCGAAATCACCGACGTCTGGAAGCACGTTAGCATCAGCCACGATCCCAGCTTGTGCTCCGTCCCGTCGCCGACGTTGCTCCCGCAGGCGACGCTGAGGGATCTGACCAAGGGGAGGAAGATGCCGCCGGCGCGAGCGGAGACGGAGGGGATGGCTGGGGACAATAGGGCTTCGCTGAAGACTAAGCTGTAGCCGAGGCCGAGGGAGGAGGAGCCGAAGAGGGAGACGAACTGGTAGGCGACGCGGTTGCCGAGGCCGGTCTTGATGAAGCCGCGGGCGAAGAAGAAGGCGAGGGCGATGAGCCAGGGGATAGGGTCGCCGAAGGCGGAGAAGGCGGCGGCGAAGGGGAGGGTCTTGGTGAGGACGGCGGCGCCGAGGCCGAGGAGGGCCACGGCGCCGAGGGGGAGGGGCTGGGTTATGATTCCGACGATGGTGGCTAAGAATATAGACAGTAATTGCCAGGCAATTTTGGAGACGCCGGCAGGGGGAGGGATGAACCAGAGGATGACGCCCGTGGCGAGGGAGGCGAGGAGGGGCGTCATGGAGGCGCCCTGCCATGGCTGCGGTGGTGGCGGAGCCGGGACGGCGGACGGCGTGGAGGCGGCGGAGGGGATTAAGTGGAAAGAAGACTTCTCGACTGGGAAGTTATTATTATTACTGAGAGAGAATGGTTTGGAGTGGATTTTGAGGTGATGGGGGTTGGATTTGAGGTTTAGAAAGGGAGGTGATTTGCCGGCGGAGAAAGAAGACTTCTTGAGGGGGCGGAACCCTAGGTTTAAGGCGGAGGTGAGGGGGAGGGACGCCATCGCTGGGGTGGCGTTTTTCTAGAGAGAGAGAGAGAGAAATGGAGGGAAGAGTAGTGAGAGAGAGTGAGATCTGTGGTGCAGAGAGCGATTGGTGGGGGCGATGATGGGAGGGACAATGATTGGGATTATGAGGTGATGTGAGGGGTGTTTTGGGTATTTGAAGATTTAAGGGGCAGATCTGGGCCGTTGGAGTTTGATCGGACGGGGGGTGGGAAGTTGGAATATACGATAAGTGGGGCCCACGTTTGCGTTGTAAACTCCGCCGTGATTTGTCGTTATTTCCGACGGGAGAAATGTTGGTGTGTTGGGAAAAATTATTACGTGCTCCTGGCTCCGGAGGATGCGGCTCTGCAATCAAAAATGGGGTTCAAGTAGGGGTTTCGAACTGAACTTGGGCTCCTTTGTAATCGATCCGAACTCAGACATAAATTTTAGGCTTGTTTAGTAAACGAGCTGAGTTCAAATACCGCAAAACTTGACTTGGCTTGTTTGCGCCCCTTGCTTCAACTGGACTTCAAAGTTTAAAACCTATGATTTGTTTTTGTTTTTACGTAGATTTTTTTTATCTAGGCTCCGTCTGTTTCGATATAAAATATTTTTTCAGAAAACAAACTTCAAACTTTTATTTTTCGATATTTGGTTGGCACTTGAAAATATTTTCAGAAATCAACAAAATAGTAGAGAGATGGGGGGCTTAAATGGTAGAGAGATATGAGAATATTAGAATTGAATGTGGGTCAGAACTGACAATCGAGGAAACTGAGCAATGAAAATTGCAATAGAAGGTAGCGAATTCATTTTGAAAAATAACTTACGGAAGATTTAAAAGTAAGTCATTTTCATCCAATTAATGAAAAAAAAATTACGTGTAAAATATTTTTCTTATTTTTTACACAACCAAACATCAAAAAATAGATAAAATATTTTACCGAAAAATATTATATGCACAAACAATCGGAGCCCTAATGTAGAATATAGTTTCTCGTAAATATTTTCCGTATCAGATCATTGTATGAAGTTAAAATTCACTTAAAATGGTGAGTATATAGATGTAGTATAAATTAGGCCCAATAAATTTCTTGTTAAAATATAAAGTTTATTTTTTATAGAGTTTCATTCCAAAAATGTTTTCTATATTTTTTTGACTGCTTAATTAAAATCTTGGAGACTCTTAAGCATTGCCATGTAGTGTTCCAGACCCGTCTTCTCCATACATGTATGTGTTCCACATCACAAAAATTATGTAACTTCAAAGTTCAAAACCAATTTTGTAGTGAGAAAAACACTACGGTAAAGCATCACGAGTCGGTGTTTTCGGAGCATTAAATAATCGAACCCCGCTATGGAAACAGACAGTAGTTATCGACGGGTACACAAGGTTCACTCTATGTCTCACACAAATGATTCGAGTCGTTCAATAATTTTAAGAAACAAAATCGAGTGGGCCTATGCAAAATCAGCTCAATCCAAATGTGTAAATGTTCAATCTAATTTTTTACTATATTTTTTTTGAAAAATTAAATCGAGCACCTACACATTGAATTAAGTATTTTTTGAGAGCTCACTCGGTTTTTTTTAAAAAAATTATTGAACGTTTCCAATCATATACTTATACAAGACCAGGTGGGCCTCTAGTGTCCATTGATGACTCCGTCGGTTACCGAAGAGGACGTGAAGATGAGGTGTACGATGATAGGGGTAATGTGGAACGTGGCGAACCGCGAATGGATGGCAAGTTGGAAGTCGGCGGTTGGTGGGTGACCAGGAAGAAAAACCCAAGTGTGAGGAAAATGACGAAAGTGGGGCTTTCGGAGGGTGACCCCAACCTCAGAATTAAAAAACATGTGCAACTGAAAAGTGTTAGTGCGAGGAAGAATCAAAGTTCTGAATATCATAACCGTCGAAGTACATGTTTTTTTATTGAGTAGTGCTACATGTACCGACCTCCCCGGTACCGAAATCGTACCGCCGGCCGCCGGTGGGCCATCTCCGGCCACCGGACGGCCGATCCGAGCCGTCCAAAAATTTTAAAAAAAAAAAACGAGGGGGCCCACGCGGGAATCAACGGCATCCGAGGTGTGTAAGGTGCTTGATCCGAGTACCCTTTTTTCGTGTATATATGTATATTCGCGGGAATATACATATATACACGAAAAAAGGGTGCTCAGATCAAGCACCTTACACACCTCGGATGCCGTTGATTCTCGCGTTGGCCCCCTCGTTTTTTTTTTTTTTAATTTTTGGACGGATCGGATCGGCCGTCCGGTGGCCGGAGACGGCCCACCGGCGGCCGGCGGTACGATTTCGGTACCGGGAGGTCGGTACCAATATCATTTCTGTTTTTTATTGGTGCGATATGTATCGATATCGGTGAAATATAAGTTCTTATTTTAAATTTATTGCTATTACTATTATTTTTTTACATAAAAGAATTTATTTTATTTTTTGGGTCAAACAGACATTTACTTAAAAGAATTTATGGTATATATACACATTTATTAAAAAAATATAGTCTGGTATTTATCCAGTACCATCCGGTACCGATATTGTCCGGTACTCGAAAAAAAATTAAAAATAGTCCGGTATCATTCGATACTAAGTATCTTCGATACTGACTGGTACCCGCCGATATTTGAACCAAAACGAAATTAGTGATCTAGGATATCAAATTTGGACAATAGTACAATATCGATATGGTACGTGATTCATACCCTTACAGGCTGTTTGGATGGAGGAGATGAAGGGGGATATGTAAGCCCCCCTGATTTGTAGTCCGGCTCTCCATCAAATCCGGTGTTTGGTTCAGTTTTTTGAAAGGGGGAAATGAACACTGTAAAGGATCCATCTCTGGCTGAAGGTGGATTTGTGAAGGGGAGGTCCAACCCCGTCGTTGGCAAATCCGGGGGTTTTTGAGACGATTTTATCTCTCCAAATCCCCCTTTCGTTTATACTTTTTCATCTCATTTCTTCTTTCATCGTTCTGAAACCTAGACCAACGAAGAGAGAGAGAAGGCTAGACCAACGGGCTGAGGTAAGACCAGACCAGAGAGAGAGAGAGGACTGGTGACTCCATCTCGACCTACTCGATCGATCTGTGCAAAACAAGAGAGAGAGAGAGAGAGAGAGAGAGAGAGAGAGAGAGAGAGAAAGACTTACGGCTGAAAACTGAACAGTTGAGTGGTGACGATCAGCGGCCGACGAAAGCAGAGGAGTGGATTGTGCGTGGGTGAATCCAGTGGATGGGGTTGTGCATGGGTGAATCCAGTGGATTGGGTTGGGGACTTGGAGTATACTGTCGGTATACATATACATACATATATAAAAATGACTTTTAAATTGCCATTATTGTAAATATATATGATAAGTATAATAAATACAATTTTGGGGTTGGGAAATCAGGGGCTATGATAATTATATTGCAATTATTTGTATATTAAACATTAAATTTTACACAAGGGCAATTAAGTCATTTGATATCTTATCCTATCATATCCAATTTTCAAATCCCCTTCTAAAAAAATCATCCAAACACCTTATTACAAATCCACTCTCCTTAAGAGGTGGGGCCACCCTTCTTAACATATCACCCCTCATTACATATCCACCTTCAAATCCACCATCATTCTATATTCACTCAAAACAAATCCTCCATCCAAACGAGTCGTTTGGTTGAATCCGGCTGAAGTAGTGAAGGGAATGGCACCCTGCCCCACAAGTGCCTCTTTTTTATAAGAGAGATCATTGGACATGAATAATTATTGGTTGGTTGAGCTGACTTTGAATAGAAATGCTAAAAAAACTTAAAAATTGATAACGGTTTGAATTATTTGTATAAGAGGCAAAAGTGGATCCACATGCCTATCTGTGCACCATCGGTGCAATCCGTTGATACCCATATAGTTATAATTTTAGAGTGTATGTTTATATTCACTGTTAATTGGGCTATCAATACTCATTTTTTGGAATGACGCCTATCAATGCTCTGATACAGTTAATTCTTCTCTATCTTTTTTTACATATTTCATTGTACTTCTTCAATCTTATTGACAGCTTAATGAACTGTTTTATAGCAGTTTTTTTTATTTTAAATACACATGAAAGTGTAGTAACTGAAAGAAAATTTTCTTTTAATCAGTGAAAGTTAGTATTACTAGAATAGTTAGATTAACATATTAAAATATGAGTTGTTTTCTGGCTAACCCCCACTGATATATATACATATACAATCATTCTCTCTTAAGTACCATCTTATTTTAACTAAAATGTAGACATCCATATTTCTTTCATTTTCCGATTGAATTTTGATGATCCGAGCCGCTCAATACGATCACAACGTGATTTTAAGGGTATCCGAGAGAAATCAGCAAAAAAACAGAAGAACAAAAATGGCTTGATTTGAGCAGTTTTTATTTGAACCGTTCAATAAAAAATTAACAAAAACTGTTCGGATGAAATCCTTCCTAGTCTTTTTTTTTTTGTTGATTTTTCAAGAGTCCCCTTTAAATCACGTTCTTAACACATTGAGCAGCTCGGATCTTCGAAATTCGATCTGAAAAAGAAGATATGCATTTTATTAAAATGAGGTGATCCTTACGGTATATATATAATAGGCAAAAAAAAAAAATTGAACTCCTATCCTCCCACGCTATAATTGACCTGGTTTTGGATGTTTGGTTTGATTTGATTTAGCGAGTTTGGGCCACCAGTGAATGTACCCAAATAGTGCTGACCACAAAGGTCCAATATATAATTGGCCTGGTCCCGATCCAAATCGCTGTCAACGATAACAACTTCAAGATTAGACACAACTGTTTAGTTTAATGCCATTGTTGAAACCTGAAGTCTTAAATTTGAATTATTAATTAGTAACATTTAAGGGGTTCTTCCCGGCCAGTCCCATGTGATTGGATTGTGCTCGATTAGGTCATTGCACACAAATGCGCGCAATTTACTTTCCCACCAAGTTCTTTCCCACGCGCGCTCTCTGATTCCCATTCTTTCTCCTCTGTGATTGGATTGTGCTCCATTAGGTCCTTGCACACAAATGCGCGCAATTACTTTCCCATCAAGTTCTTTCCCACGCGCGCTTTCTGATTCCCATTCTTTCTCCTCTCCTTCCCATCACACACGCGCATGTACTGTCCTCTCTCTTTCTCTCTCCTCTCTCATCCCCTCACACGTGGTCCCCTCTCTATCTCTCTCCTCTCTCTTTTGTATTTTAATCGCTCCCTCCTCCCCCTTTTAACCCCCACCCCACGTGCTCTCTCTCTCTCTCTCTCTCTCTCTCTCTTTTGTTTTCTTTTTTTTTTTATAAAATTTTAAATGCTAATAACTTTTTTTTCACGTATTTTTTTAAAATAAATTTTATATTTTTGAAATCTACTCAACGAAACCTATCAAACAAGTCTAATATGAAATAATGTGTTTAAATTAAATGATTTTTTTGGGCACAATAAATTATCTCTTTGTTTTTATTTTTTTGTCGTTCATTTTTTTTAAACTTCTATATTTGAGTTTTCAAGTAAATTATGTATGTTGAATCCACTTAAATTTACTTTATATTTCTCTAAACCATCAGTAATGCAAACTGAAATCAAACTTCATTTAATTATAATTGAGTATATAGAAACAATACATGAACATACACAAATTTACTCAATATTTTTGCCAAATTGTGGTCGTCGTCCCGGCGGATCTATCTCCATTACGTCGTACCACAATTGGAGACGTGCTTTATAAGGATGAGTCCATCCGCGTGCTTCGACTGATGCATTTGGCCTCCACCATATGATGATGGGTGGTATAGGGTAATGAGAATATAGGAAAACTTGCACGAAGTGATTGCCATTAACATGGCCAATAGCTATATGTTTGCGCGCTGCGAATGGAACTGGATGGGAGCTCAACGGCAAGGGAGTAAGACAACTCGAAGCAATCATATCGAATGTATGCAGTACAATGTTGTACATTGATGCGATGACAAGTCCCAATGGTATAGAATCCATCCAATGATCCTCTGGTGCAGATGACTGGAAGCAATGAAGTCTTTGTAACACCTGGTATACATAATCACGTTATGGATAAAGCTAATCATACAAGACCTAATTCTGTTCAATCTATTGGATAAGGTCCCGTCGTACTTGAGCCCATTCATCTTTAGAACCAAAGAGTTGTGTGGCTATCGTCCTGAAGCCACAATGACCATCGGATCGAATATCAACACAGTGAGAAATATAATGTTGATACTATTTAGGAAAGTTCTGAATGAAATTTCCTAAACGAGGTGATCCCTCTTATTGCTATTTTCTCGATGTTGGAATACATGAAGCCCGAGATTTTGAAGTGGATACTGTGAAGGAATGTATACGACCTCTATTTTGCTCATCTCTGCATGTAGGTCGCCCCCTATGTTCTGTGTTGTATGCTGGGGATCGAACTGTGCAACGAGATGGATCCGCCATATCGAGAAACCTGTCCATCATAGACTCTCGACTGTCAGAATCCATTTCATTTAATCTTTCAATAAGCTGAGCTGCCCTGTCGGATCGTGCTCCCTCATCAGTATGCCTCTGGGCGTGCATGGACAACGTACTCCAGTGAAAGTGGATAGCGCTTAGCGGAATTAACTTGTCCATAAAACGGTAAAGTGCAATATCGTGAAAGCATGACAATCCGTGTGTCCTTTTGATCATACAAAAGCAAAGGCCGGCTTAGTAGAGGGGTTCATTATCAGTGCTTTGTACCTGCTTATGGATCAAGTTCATTGCCTATAATGAAATGTGACATCTGATTTCACTATAAATGTCTTCATGTAGATGTATGTGTCGTGGAATGTTGAGAGATTTCTGGAACGCCTCATGAATATCCCCGAACTGACTGGTCAACATCTTTTCTATTTTTTGAAAAGATATTTAAAGCGAGGATATGGTATCTCCCAAGTATCGTTTGAGCTTCACACGCGCAGACTCCGCCTTGCAATTTAATAATACATTGTGTTAAATAGGAAAGTTACATAAAGTATTCTTTAGTGCAGTACAGTGAATATACAATGACTATAGGAAAGTTACCTTTGGCTTGAATTGCTCCCAATGTGCATAAACTGGTTTATGTATGGTGCAACAAATCGCTCTTTGTAAGGACCTAACCATGTATCCCAAAGGTATTGTATGGCATTGGAGTATTGCTCAAACTCCCCGCACATGGCACTCCACCTTTGTTGCAAAGATATCGGTGTCGTTGAATGAACAAGCAACTACCATGCATCAGAAAACTCTTCCCACCTCGTACCAAGCATAGGGTTGCACTTCTTCATTACACACTGGTTTATGTGCCAAATACAAAGAATGTGCTGTGCAAAGGGGAAACATATTCCAATGGCGCCAAGAAGTGTCAGATCCCTATATGAAACAACCATCGATGGCAACGCTGCCCCTTTTTCAACCATCCATTTCTTTAAGGTATCCAACGCCCATATCAGTCGCTATTTCGTCTCATTACTCAAATATGTAAAAATAAAAGAGTAAGTTTTCATTGTGGATGTGATACCCACAACTTTCAAAAGTGATATCCGATACTCATTACTCTTGTACGCCACATCAATAATCAACACGAACGGGAAAGTTGACAAATAGCTTTAGGCTTCTAGAATGAACCCTAAGAATATCTGTGATTTCGTTGGTGTGTTCATTTATAAGATAGTTATAAATGTATTTTTTTTCATTTAATTATTTCAAGATGTATCCAATAGAAGATATGTAAGGACCCGTAATTTTGGAAATTATTTAAAGGTTTATTAATAATAGAAATTGAGGAAAATGTGAAATATATGTTTATGAGATTTGGGGTCAATGTGAAAGGATTGTTAGTGGAGGGAGTGCAAGTGTGAGTTGTGTGTATGTGTGAGTATATATAGGTGTGTGTAAGAGTAGGGGATTAAAATCCCAACTCCATTCTCTCCCTCCATCTCCCGGCCTCTTACCTCTCTCTCGGCCCTCTCTCACTCTCACTAAAAAACCCAACAAATCAACTTCAACCCTTCATCAACCGACCTCAAATCCTTCACCTCTTCGCGTATTGAAACTCGAATTGCGTCGGTAGAAGCTCGGTATGCCGTATTTGGCTTGGGGTTGATTTTGGAGGCCAAGGCCCGATCTCTCGTTTGGAGCTCGTTCACCAAGTTTGAGGTAGGGATTTCTCTCTCTCTCTCTCTCTCTCTCTCTCTCTCTCTCTCTTTATATGTTCTTGAGTTGGTTTTGTGCATGAAATCGTGCCTATGGTTGTTGTGATTGTTGTTGTAGTTGAAACCCATGAAAATCTGCTTAGAATCTGCTCGTACAGCCATTGTTATTGATACCATTTGTTTTGTTATCGATACCTTTACATTACCAAATTCAGAAAGTTACTTGTTATCGATACCATTCGTCATTGTTATCGATACCCTTGTGTTTGGAACCAATTTTGACCAAATGGTATCGATACCTTTGTGCTAGATATCGATACCTGTTGTTTATCTCCAACTTTCACTGTTTTGCTTCATTTTTCACCGTTTTGGTTTTCGACCACTTTTAGCTATTCTAAACCACTTCCAAATATAGTCATTCGCACCCCAATGATCCCTTGATCATCCTCATTCGATGGTTCTCGTCGCGTTGAACACAAATATCATATGGAACGAATTATTGTTATAATGCTTTATTGGTGCGATCGTTTAACTATTAATGGTAATGTGAGGTGCTAAGATAGATGGAGTGAACGTGCTTAAACTAAATGTGGGTGTTGACAAGATTGAATGATTGGGTATGAGGATGGATAAACCATAAGACGAAATACGAGGACTTGACCCTTGATGCCATGTAGTACGAGAAGTGAGTTGGGAAGACTAGTTTGGAAATAAAAATGGAAATATGAATTGGTATGTAGACCGTTTAATTGATATCAAATTTTCTCTATATTTGTAATCGTACAATCAGAACCTTAGGGATAGGTATGTCGAAAAGCAACGACAATGAGTTGTAGTAGGATGTACGGGGTCACGAGTACTCGGAACTTGAATCGGATGTATGGGGTCATGAGCACCCGGAATGTGAATCGAATGTACAGGGGTCGTGAGCACCCAAAAATGTATCGCGGGTATATTAATGGAGGAAGAGCTAATTGAGCTCATATTGGAGATCGACGGGAGATGTACGGGGTCCATAAGACCCGGAATGTAAGTCACTTAACGTAAAAGTGTGCGAATGAAATTTTGAATAGGAAGGGGAAATGTAAAAGATAACTAAGGGATTGACTAGATCGATCAATGACAAATGAAGTACTCTTTAAGTCTTGAGCTTCAGGCATGAAGTTAGCATTCATTGCAATCTCTTTATTTGTCTCAGACTTACTTCTTTTTATGTCCAAAATCTTTTCATTTGCATACAAAGTTTGTAGAGACTTTCCTACTGGGCGGGTGTTTGCTCAACCCTTCATTTTTCAGGTGTACATTTGGAGTTGTAGCATGGAATGCTGTGTGTGCATTGATTGGAAACCCTTTTGAAAGCTGATTTGGGGATATTGCATTGACACTCGTTCGGATTTCTTTGGAAGATGTAATTGTACTTTCATTTTAGCTATTTTGTCAAATGGATAACTGTAAACTATTAAATTTCTATTTCACTCCTTGTAATTAGAAGTTACTGGGCTGATGTGCCTTGGGTAAAACTCTTTTGGGGTATGATGTACGTTATTGTGAGGATTTTAATTAAGAAAAGTTATTTATATTTATGTTGAAAATCGAGGGCGTGATAAGATAGACCCCCTAGTTGCTCTATCTTATACAGTGCCTTCACATTGTAAATGCTCCTGATTTCGGTACTAATTGACAAGTCTTGTTGTCTTATAAAACTAAGAATTTTTCGAGGCGTGGTGCTACTGGATATGTCACGAACTAATTGTTGTTGGATTGGGGTCAGCCTTGACGGGTACTCATGTCCCTCAAAACTTTCAGCTGGTTCATGGTTTTGAAAAGCTGTATCAACCTCCAAACCCCACATGACACCGTCTGGAGGTTGTGCTACACCTCACAACTTAAATGGGCAATCACATTTTTTAGTTCCAGTAGTCCTTTGCATTGAATGCCCTTCCGGTGGCGGTTTGTACAATCCTCCCCTTTCACAAATAAGAATGCACTTCGGTATCTTGTTGTCCTTTATACTAGCAGATTTACTTATGACAATCACAAAACCATTTTCCTTACCAACTCTCCGCACCCAATCTAACATGACAGCTCTAGTTTCAAATGTCTATAACAAAAAAAATGAATACGTATAAGCACAACACTATGCAGCCTACTTTCAAAATAAGTAACAAAATATGTATAATAACAACAGTAATACTAATCTGGTCAGTCGTAAATTCGGCTATGTAATCTCGCCTAACGTAGGAGCTGCTCTCCCCACAAGGAACATCATTCGCAACATCGTTCCAACTGACAAACTATCCGAAAATGAAAAATTGTACTGATCCATAATATCTTTCTATGAATTACGAAAATGAAATGAAAGTTGAGAAAATTATGAGGATGTGGTGAATGAGAGTAAATATGGAGTAGTTATATATATTGAGAATTGAAGATAAGAAGAAAATCTGAATAGGTGATTAAAATTGAAGATAAGGCATTGAATTTGCAACGGGCAAATTGCTGATAAGGCATTTAAGGATTGCAACAGTTGCTGCACCTGTGAGCCCAAGCTATCAATACTTTGTTGCTACACCTACAACTGAGTAACCCAGCCTTATCTATCAAATTGTGAGCAAATACCTCCCACTCTTATATGCATTTAAGGATTTTGGTTTCATTCGCTGGTTTTTTATTTTGGGTTTAAAAAATATGATTAAAAAATCAAGTGCTCTTAGGGTGCACCCCAAGACTCCTTAATTTTTTGAATCTCTTTAAACAGTTTATATATTAAAAAATATGGTTAAAAAAATTAAGTGTTCTAAATTTTAATCCGTTTGAACCGGTGGAAAGATTTTAGTTTTCTGATCATTTTATCCTAAATGACCATAATTAAATTTTGACTATAAGACTCTCGTTGATTATGCGTTTTTGAACCGGTGAAAAGATTTTAGTTTTCTGATCATTTTATCCTAAATGGCCTAGTTAAATTTTGACTCTAGGGTTCTCATTAATTAGCCCTAAGTGATATTTGATTCTGCTATCCAAAAATTTATTATGACCATTGAAGATAAAATGATAAAAAAATAAAATCTTTCTACCGATTCAACCAGATTGAAAATCGGAATACTAAAATAATATTAAATAAATAAAAAAGAAAAAAGATACAAAGTATAAACATTATTATTTAAATAAAGAAAAAATAAGTGAAAATGGGTTCGGGTATTTTTTGGGTGTGTGGGGGTATTTTTGGAAGAGGGGAGGTGGGGTCGGGGGTGCGTGTGTCAGGGGGATGGGGGGTAAAAGAGGGAAGAAGTGGGCCCGTGTTGGGGGGTCTGACACCCGGGGGGGGGGGGTGGGGTTTGGGTTGTGGCGATTAGTTATCCACATTTTAATCGACATCTTCTCTCTCCCTTCTCTCCCATTTTTTATTTTCAAAACTTGAAATATTATAATGTCAATAACTTTTATTATACATATTTAGTTTTTACAAAATTTATATTTTTGAAATCAACTCGTAGAGATCTATCTAATGAGACCAATATTCAATGTAAAATGATAAGTAAATTAATTTTTTATTTTTCAATATTCATTTACTTGTGTCTAAATTTATTAATGGTCAAATTTCATAATTAACAATTTAAATTAACAATTAACAGTGTTAATTTTTATTGAAATTTGCAATTAACAATGTAAATTCATAGTTAATAATATTAATTTTTTCAAATAAAAAATTTATTGAGAATAATAAAAAAAAATTGAAAGTCTACAACCAAAAAAAATTGGTATGTGATTTCATATTTAGTATGGTGCTTATTTTATAGATTTCGCAGAGTAGATTTCAAAAAAAAAAAAATTTTAAAATCGAATATGTAAAATAAAAGTTATATCCATTTAAAGTTTTTTAAATTTAAGAGAGAGAGAGAGAGAGAGAGAGAGAGAGAGAGAGAGAGTGAGTGAGAGATGTATCACATGTGTGTGGGAAAAAGAGAGAAAGTGAGACATGTGAGTACACGCACATGAAAGAGAGAAAGTGGATAGACGGTTATTAAATGCAGGCGCGTGAAATTTTTCGGGGAGGACCTAGTGAGACATGCACTCATTTGGAAAAGGAACCACCCAATCAACATGTGAGTACACGCACATGAAAGAGAGAAAGTGGACAGGCAGTTATTAAATGCAGGCACGTGGGATTTTTCGAGGAGGACCTAGTGAGACATGCACTCATTTGGAAAAGGAACCACCCATTCATGAAAAAAGAAGAAGGACCGCCCTGTCATTTTCCCAACATTTAACACATAAGCACTAACTACGGGGTATTTTAGACAAAATTAACTACTTCTTTCCTTTCCTAACAAATTAATTAATACTTTTTTTAAAGTAGAACTTTGCAGCTATGATTGTTCAAGAAATTAAAAGAACCTTGGAGATCTTCTAACTCATGGGCTATTCGTCTTCCCTTAAAATTGCGCTTCTATAATTTTGCTTCTCGGTATCGCTGATAAGCACCCAATAATGTATATTCTTGGTGTTTAAGTCTTTAGTTTTATTGTATTTATGTTTATAAAGGTAGTGTTTTTATGCGATATTGCACGTAAGGTAGGTTTTGTGTGTTTCAAGTAATCCGTGTGGATAAGGCGCGTTTGAACGCCAAGGAATGCTTCGGGTGCAACCAAGAGCCCAAGACCACGTGCCACCGCATGATGGTGCCCGAAAAGTCATGAAAAGATGGTTTGGAGGTTATTCGGGATGCCCAAGGGTCAAGGGAATTGAAGGACGTGAGAATTTTACCAAAGCTATTCATTTTTCGACCAGCTAAGGGTTGAATCGTCATATCTTTTGATGTATAAATTATCTTGGATCCAAACCACTTATGTTAGAAAGTAGACTCGACAAGCTTTCCAACGGTCCAAAGAACACCCAAATCTGAGTTTGAAAGTGTTCAGAGCAAGCCCGCAAAGTTGACCAAAAATTTGTCAAGCAAAGCTGGTACTGGTATTGAGGAATTTCCAGTACCGGTCCCCACTGTCCGGAGAGCAGAAAATCCAGCCCGTTGAAGCCTTGCACTGGTATTGAGGAATTTTCAGTACCGGTACTACCTAGGAAAAATCTGCAGATTTTTGTTAATTTTTTCAACCTTTCATGTATGGAAAGTTTCCACTTATGGAATATATTTGGGATATTTTTTGAGACTTTTTGGTCCTTTGTACTTAACTTTAGAGCCATATAAATATTAAATAGGTTGTATGTCATTTATGGAAGGATGACAATTTTTAGTTAGCTTTAGGCCAAGTCTTTCTTTTTCTCTAGGAATTCCATAACTTTAGCTTCAAGCTTTTCAAGTGTATTGCCTTAAGAACTTAAGTAAGTTTAGTTCGTTTATTGTTTTCTCGTTTATTAAAGTTGTTTGTACGGATTAGATCCTTAATAATATCAATTTTATTTTTGTTTTCCTATGGTTAAATAACATGTCTCATTTTTATGGTATGCTTTGTTCTTTAACTATGAGTAAGTAGTATTTTGGTTAAGTCTTGGGTTAATCTTTCCTGAAGACTTAGGTTGTTATTTGGTTCTCGAACCCTCGGGTTTAAAAGCATGATTTTCGGAATTGGATTAACCTAGCCATTTTTTGTCTAAACTAGGGATGTTAACTTCTTGGCATGCCATTTAGTCAAGCGGTCATGGCACGCGGTATGCCTAGAGATTGTGGGCTCTTACGTGTTCGATTCATTAGTAAAAACAAGTTGGTTTAATTCCGATAAATCACATCTTTTGATAAACATAGTCTTTAAAGCTAAATCTTTCGAGTGTGAGCGCGCGGTCGTGACTCTCGCTTGAGTTATAATCAAGAATCGATAACGGCCTAAGTCACGAGATGGATGTTCCCTAGACTTGCCTCTTTTAGCTTATTAAACTCGTTTCTAGTCTTTTCGCCTTAGTATTTTCACATTCATAGCAAAACCGACAGTTGGCCATCTTAAATGCCAAAATCCATCACATAAAACCTATAATCCGAGCAAGCTATTACCGATTCCTTATTGTACGATTCCGGTCTTACCAGATAATATGCTGACAACGACCTAGCCCTACACTTGGAGTATTTCAACCTTATTTGAAGGCAAGGTTATTGGTTAAGCAACCACGATTACTGTAGGTAAAAATAGCACCCCGAATATCATACCAAAACCTAAACTCTCATCCCTAATTATGTAAGAAGACATCTTCAATTCGTCCCATAATTCCAGTCCTTCGTTAGGAATCAAATTCTTTAAGAAGACATCTTCGATTCATCATTACATTCAAAAGTACAAATTTACAAAATGACCTATTATTTTGAAAATATGAGCTATTACTCCACTTTAAAGAGCAATGACGCACGAATGGAAAACAATGAAAAGAAAATCTCTCAACCTTTTTCATTGATTTGATATTGAACATCTATTGATTATGGGGAACCAGAAAACAAATACTATTGAGCTAAATTGCAAAACCAAGTACATGTTTATGCTTGTGCAACTACTAACAATTATTGCACAACTGATAACTATTGTAAGAGAAAAATCTGTTTGGATTTCCAAATAGTTCCGGTACTTTTTCAATAGGATAATTTGTCATCCTTTTTATATTTATTAAAACCAATTTTTTGCCTTTGCATTTAATATAGTAATGCTAGTAAGTACTAGTACTATGCATGTGTGATGTTTGCCCTTTCATTTTAATATAGTACTCCTAGTACAAGTATATGTTTGCTTTTCACATCTTCTTTGAATTGAAGAACTCAAATGACTCGGCCGTCACAAACAGTTTTGTGTAAATAAACTTCTAGAAGTTTTAATTCATTTCAGATTTCACGAATTGATTTCAATTACTGAACAATTTTATAGGGCGTTACATTTTGTAAGTTACTCCGGCTCTGTTTGGCTTGGATTTTGTTAGCTAGACTGCACCAAATTTGTTACTTCTTGTTATCTTTCTCTATCTTTATCTTTCTTACTTGTATCTATCTTTTTGTATTTATCTTTTCTCCAGCTGATGGGATTAGAGTTTATCCCTTTTGTGTATTTATACCAAACGTTAGTAAATGAAAAACTTACTTCTTCTCTCAACTTTACATGGTATCAAAGCTTTTCTTATAATTCCTAAGAAATTTTCCTTCTTTTTTTTCCCATGGGTTCCCAACCCCAACTTCCTGATTCTATTGATGAAAATAGTCCTTATTTTCTTCATCACTCATCTAGGGACTGTATTGGTCTTTTATCGCCTTACAGGAGTAAATTATGCTACATGGTCACGTGCGATGAATATGGCCCTTATCGCCAAAAATAAGGTCTCCATTGATGGCTCTCTTTCGCAACCCGACCCGAAAACTCTTGCTCATTCGCTTTGGACTCGGGCGAATACTATGGTTTGCTCTTGGATCATCAATGTTTGTGATAAAGATCTTACTGATAGTGTTGTTTTTGCTTCATCTGCCTATGAGGTATGGAAAGATCTCCATGACCGTTTTTCTTGCAAAAATGCTCCTAAAATATTCCAACTAAAATAACTCATTTCAAATTTGCTGCAACATCAATTTTCCATATCATCTTATTACACCAAGCTTAAGCAATTATGGGATGAATTGGCCTCCTACTCTTCTTTCACTCCATGTTCTTGTGCAACCTCTTCCAATTTCAACGTTTATCAAGATCAAGAATGTCTTATGCAATTTCTTATGGGACTAAAGAATAGATATGGTGCCGTGAGGAGTTAGATTCTTCTCATTGAGCGTTTACCATATGTTTCTCATGCTTATTCTCTTATCCTTCAAGAAGAAACCCAGTGTGGTCTTCATATCTCTCCTTAAATCAATGACAATGCTGCATTTTTGGTAGCACAAATCCATAAACATGGTACTTCATCTTCATCAAAAGTGTCTAACAATACTCTTTTTTGTGATATTGCAAAAAGGAAGGACATTTCAAAGAAAATTGCTACAAGTTCCATGGCTATCCCAAAGGCCATCCTCGTTACAATCCAGATCAGAAGTGTTAAGGAAAATTGCTACAAGCTTCATCAGAAGTGTCTAACAACACTCTTTTTTGTTATACTGCAAAAAGGATGGACATCTCAAGGAAAATTGCTACAAGCTCCATGGCTATCCCAAAGGCCATCCTCGTTACAATCCAAATCATTACAAGAAGCTGCCGCCCAATTATGCCAACTATGTTGCTAGTTCAACCCCCACGATACAGAATTTTGCTGACCCTTCAATTCTATCAGCAAGTCCTCAATTTACACCTGAACAACATCAACAAATTCTGCAGTTGCTTCAAGCACGCGCATGTAGTTCAAGTTCTGTTGCTAACTTGACAGGTAATATTATTTGCTCTACTCTCTCGTCATTCTTTGGCTCATGGATCATTGATAGCGGTGCCACCGATCACATTATTTGTTCGCCTTCTTTATTCTCCAGTATTCACCCTACTATACCAAATAATTCCATTAGCCTACCAAATGGTTCCCAAGTACCTGTTCTACACATAGGCACAATAATTTTATCCCCTTCTCTTTACATAATGTGCTTTGTGTTCCCTCACTATCATATAATTTATTATCTGTTCAGCGACTCCTTCATGATAATAATTGTTCCATTGCATTCTTTCATGATCATTGCCTTTTTCAGGACCTTTCACCGAAAATGACGATTGGAGCGGGTAAAGTGCATTCAGGTCTCTACATTTTTCAGCATTACCCTACTGTTTGTTATAGTACTCTATCAAATAAACCTTCCGGATTTGGGTATTATACACTAGAATAAGTGAATATACACAAACAATTAGTGAATAATACACTAATATTTGGTCTAGCCACATTCACAAAGTTTTACAAATACACCAAAATCCCAACAATGGATCGATCGAGCACTATAAGCGCGACTTGTTACAAAGGGATTTCACCAACAAGAAGGGGTTGATTATAATGAAGCTTTCGCACCTATAGCTAAACTTACCATTGTTCGCTGTCTCCTTGCTTTAGCTGTTGCTCATAATTGGTCACTGTTGGAAATTTATTATTGTAATATTAAATTTCTCTACATCTTTCGGTACTAGACTTTTACAAGTCACGTATATATCTGTGTGGGAGGCTTTTATCTTACCGTTTATTTGGATATCCACTTGGAAAATCATATCTAATCTTGAGATTACATCATTTAATTGTGTGTTTGGATATCTAGGAGCATATCTAGAAGAATCAAAATTGGTCACGGTTGGAAATTTATTATTGTAATATTAAATTTCTGTACATCTTTTGGTACTAGACTTTTACAAGTCATGTATATATCTGTGTAGGAGGCTTTTATCTTACCGTTTATTTGGATATCCACTTGGAAGATCATATCTAATCTTGAGATTACATCATTTAATTGGGTGTTTGGATATCTAGGAGCATATCTAGAAGAATCAAGAGGATCTAGCAAATCTAAGAAGATATCTAGTAAATCTAGAAAGAATCGGGAGCATATCTTTCATATCTATCCATATCTAGCAAATCTAGAGCATATCTATCCATATCTAAGTGGATTTAGTCATTAATGAAAAGATATAATTTGGATTCTTTCTTGCCTATATATAGCTTGCATAAATGGTTTTGTAAGCACATAGTAGTACTAAGACTTCTCCAAAACACTTAGCCTTTCCATACTCAATTCTCCATTCCATCTTTGTTCTCTAAAAAACTAGTCGGTGAGTTTTTAATATGTACGTGAGAATCTTGGGCAAAGTGTAAGGGTGTTCTTTTGTGGAGCTTTGGGTTCTCCTACTTGTGCAGAGTAGGTCCGAACCATACGATAAATTATCAGGCTGTTTATATCCTAGAGGGGACAAGTCAGAGATTTTCTACTGCACCGGTTTGTTATTGTAGAGGGCTTGAATCTCCTTAAAGAGAGCTAGATATCCGCGACTCAGCCTGTTAATTTGTCCATTGTAATATTTATTTTTGGTACAAACTTTTGTAATACCACCAACAATTTTAAGGAGATTCAAAAATAGACCAAACAACTGAGACACCCAATGAAAATATCGGAGATCTCAACAAGTTCTTCAAGTTCAAGGGAGCTCACTTCAAGCAATGGAAAGGCAATGTGCTCTTCTATCTGAGTCTCTTCAAGGTGGCCTACATCCTAACTGAGAAGGATCCCAACAAAGTCTCCACCGATGGGATGACCGATGATGAATAAAATACTCATCTTGAACAAGTTGAGCAGTTTAATGCAGATGAGTATAATTGTCGGTATTATCTTTTAAATTGCCTTGCAAATCAGTTTTATGATTATTATGATACTACTTACTCTACTGCAAAGAAAATTTGGAAAGCCTTACAGAGCAAATATGATACTGAGGAGGCAGGTGCAAAAAAATATGCAGCTAGCCGTTTTTTTCACTATCAGATGATAGATGGTAAATCTGTTGTGGAGTAAGTGCAAGATTTTCAAATGATTGTGGCGGAGGTCCGATCTGAAGACATCAAAATTGGGGACAATCTTGTGGTGGCATGCATCATTGACAAATTACCACCTTTGTGGAGGGAGTTCCAGAAATCAATTCGACACAAGCAAAAGGAGACGTCCCTAGAGACTTTGATTACTCACATCTGAGTGGAGGAGGAGGCTAGAGGCCAAGGTGCACTTATGACTCACGAGGGTAATGGATATTCCACCACTAAGGTAAATTTAGTTTCTGCAAAAAAATAACTTACCTAGAGGTCAGTTTCTAAAGAATGCTTATTTAAAGCCAAATGAGAAAAAATAATTGGAACCAAGAACCCCCTTCACAAGCACAACAAATTGGTGGGTGCTTTGTCTGTGGCAAGAGTGGGCATATTGCTCGATTTTGCAAATTTCAAAAAATGCAAAATGCTCCACAGGCTAATGTTGCCAAGGAGCCTTTTGTGGCTATGATTACAGACATATATATGGTTCAATGTGTGGAAGGGTGGCGGGCAGACTCTGGAACCAACTTGCATATCTGCTATGATAAAAATTGGTTCAAAACTTATACTCCCTTTGCAAAAGAAAAAATTGTGATGCTTGGTGACTCTAGTACTATTAAGGTGCTTGGGAGTGGCAAGGTTGATTTAAAGTTTACCTCTTGATGTGTGCTAACTCTGAAAGATGTGCTTTGCACACCGTCCATGAGGAAGAATTTGATGTCCAGTTATCTACTCAACAAATCTGGCTTTAAGCTGACTATGGAATCTAATCAATTTGTGATTACTAAAAAAGGAGTGTTTGTGGGTAAGGGATATGCATGTGATGGAATGTTTAAACTAAACGTTGAGAATAATAAACCAGCTACGGTTTTTGTGTACATGCTATCTTCTTTAAATTTCTGGCATGCTAGATTTATGTCATGTAAACAGTAAATATGTAGGAATCATGAGTAGCTTAGGATTAATTCCCAGACTGAAAAAAGATTTTGAGAAATGTGAAACATGCAGTAAAGCAAAAATCACAAGGAGGCCTCACGAAAGTGTTCAAAGAAATACCGAATTATTAGAACTAATCCATACGGATTTATGTGAGTTTGAAGGAATTTTAACTCGTGGAGGAAATAGATATTTTATCACTTTTATTGATGACTATTCAAAATATACTTATGTATATTGTGTGAAACATAAAAGTGATGCATATAAAAAATTTAAAGAATTCCTCCAAGAAGTTGAAAATCAATTCGGTAGAAAGATTAAAAGAATTAGAAGTGATAGAGGCCGTGAGTATGAATGTTTTGGATTTAACTCTTTTGCTCAGTTTTTGGGAATTATCCATGAAATTACTCCACAATATGCGCCTGAGTTTAATGGTGTTGCTGAAAGGAAAAATAGAACATTAATTGACTTGACCAATGCCATGCTTATTGAAGCAAGCACTCCCTTAAATCTTTGGGGAGATGCAATTTTAACGCTTGTTATGTGATAAATAGAGTGCCACACAAAAAGACTAAAATTACGCCTTTTGAGTTGTGGAAAGATCAAAAGCCAAATTTGGGATATTTGAGAGTTTGGGATTGTTTGGCCTTTATGAGGCTTTTAGACCCTAAAAGACCCAGACTGAGTGTTAGAGCAACCACTTGTGCTTTCTTGGATATGCAATAAATAGTACAGCCTACAAATTTTTTGATATGGAAAATAAAATTATCTTTGAATCAGGTGATACAATTTTTCATGAAGAAAAATTTCCCTTTAAACTTAAAAATGGTGGGGGTCAAGAATCTAGAGAATTGGTTTTACCTGAGCCTAGTTCTTCAACTCCTAATTTACAAAATCAAAAGAATTTTGAATTTGAACCTAGAAGGAGTAAAAGAGCTAGAGTTGAAAAAGATTTTGACCATGACTATCTTGTTTTTAAGGTGGAGAATACTCCACTTAATTTACAAGAGGCTTTGATGTCACCTGATACTGTTTTTTGGAAAGAGGTTGTTAATGATAAGATAGAATCACTAATGTCCAATAAAACTTGGAAATTAGTCGATTTACCACCGAGTTGTAAAACTACTGGGTGTAAATGGGTCCTATGTAAGAAGCTTAAATCGGATGGTTCTATTGATAAATATAAAGCAAGACTTGTTGCAAAAGGTTTTAAGCAACAAGCCGATCTTGACTTTTTTGATACTTTTTCTCCGGTTACTAGAGTAGCATCCATTAGATTGTTAATTGCAGTCGCTACAATTCATGATTTAAAAATTCATCAAATGGATGTAAAAACAACTTTTTTAAATGGGGACCTAGATGAGGAAATTTACATGGATCAACCTAAGGGCTTTGCAGAGCCCGGCCAAGAAAGCAAAGTGTGTAAGTTGACTAAATCTCTATATGGCTTGAAGTAGGCGCCTAAACAGTGGCATGAGAAAATTGATTACAGCATGATTGAAAATGGTTATAAGACAAGTGAGTGTAATAAGTGCATCTATTATAAATCTTGTGAAAATTCACATGTTATTGTTAGCCTATTTGTGTATGATTTACTAATCTTTGGCTCTAATGTGCATATTATTAATGAGACTAAAAATATGCTTAGTAGTTTTCTCGATCAGTCGCACTATATTGAGAAAATTCTGAAAAATACCATTTTGATAGCTGCAAGCATGTTCTTACTCCTTTTGATCCTCACGTGCATTTATTTTCGGTTAAAAATGACAAGGATATTGTTGATCAAAAAGGATATGCTAGCATAATAGGGAGTTACGTTATGCTACTGATTGTACTCGACCTGATATTGCTTATGCAGTAGGAGTACTGAGCAGGTTTACTAGCAAGCCAAGTAGAGAACACTGCCTAGCCATTGAGCGAATAATGAGATATTTATCTGGTACCAAAAATTATGGCTTGTTTTACAAAAAGTATCTTGCAGTACTTGAAGCTTATAGTGATGCTGATTGGAATACTTTGTCAGGTGATTCACTCTCTACCACATGATATATTTTTAATTTGGGGGTGGTGCTATATGCTGGAAATCGAAAAAGCAATCTATTATTGCTAATTCTACTATGGAGGCTGAGCTAATAACATTGGCATCAGCGAGTGAGGAGGCTAATTGGTTAAGAGATTTATTAAATGAAATCCCATTTTGGGAAAAACCAATTCCTCTCGTGTTAATTCATTGTGATAGCACTGCTGCGATTGGTAGAGTACAAAACCATTATTACAATAGTAAATCCAGACCTATCAGAAGAAAACACAGTACTGTGAGATCTTATTTGAGTAATGGCATCATAAATGTGACTTCTATGAGATCATGTGATAATCTTGCAGATACATTAACCAAGGCCTTGGCAAGAGAAAGAGTCTGGAATACATCGAGGGGGATGGGGCTAAAGCCATTAAATTCATGAGCCACGTATGAGAATACCCAACCCAGGGACCAGAGATCCTGTAACTGGGTTCAATGGGAAGAACGAATCATATGGTGGTCGTTTGGAAATGCACTGAAAATTTTGATTAAATCCATCCCTATGGTGTGAGTGCATTTATCCTGTAATGTTGTGGAGGTTGAGTTTTTTGAGAAACTCTTAATGAAATTCTGTAGCTCTTATGAGTGGAGTGTTAGAATTACAGGAGCACCCTAACAGATTTCACCTATGTGAGCGTGGAGGTGGGGCCGTTTCCTATGAGAATTAGGCTTTGTTCTCAAAGACGCTCATGAAAACTGGGATTAGCACAAGGCCGTAATGTGCTGGCTATTAAAGCTCATGTCAATATCTGAACTATTATGTGTGGGTAGTATTTTTTATTTCCCTTAAGCAGCCATAGTTCAAGTCGGAGACCACTATTGACTCTGGAGTAGATATTATTGTTTTCACTAAGTGAAGGTTCAATGCGAAACACACCTTCATGATGCATAATATCCTTCTTTGCCCAGGAGTCTCATTTAATATTAAAATAGGTGGGGGAATGTTGGAAATTTATTATTTTAATATTAAATTTATGTACATCTTTTGGTACTAGACTTTTACAAGTCACGTATATATCTTTGTGGGAGGCTTTTATCTTAGTGTTTATTTGGATATTCACTTGGAAGATCATATCTAATCGTGAGATTACATCATTTAATTGGGTGTTTTGATATCTAGGAGCATATCTAAAAGAATCGAGGAGGATCTAGCAAATCTAGAAAATCTAAGAAGATATCTAGCAAATCTAGAAAGAATCGGGAGCATATCTTTCGTATCTATCCATATCTAGCAAATCTAAAGCATATCTATCTATATCCAAGTGGATTTAGTCATTAATGAAAAGATATGATTTGGATTCTTTTTTGCCTATATATAGTTGGCATAAGTGGTTTTGTAAGCACATAGTAATACTAAGACTTCTCCAAAACACTTAGCCTTTCCAAACTCAATTCTCCCTTCCATCTTTGTTCTCTAAAAAACTAGTTGGTGAGTTTTTAATATGTACGTGAGAGTCTTGGGCAAAGTGTAAGGGTCTTCTTTAGTGAAGCTTTGGCTTCTCCTACTTGTGCAGAGTAGATCCGAACCATACGATAAATTATCGGGCTGTTTATATCCTGGAGGGACAAGTCAGAGATTTTCGGGCTGTTACCGTAGATGGCTTGAATCTCTTTAAAGAGAGCGAGATATCCGCGACTCAGCCTGTTAATTTGTCCATTGTAATATTTATTTTTGGTATAAACTTTTGTAATATCACCAACAATTACATCAAATGATGCATGTCCAAAATGCTTTTTTAAATGGTGATTTACATGAGGAAGTTTACATGAAAATACCTGTAGGTTTTAGTTCGTCGGACAAAAAACGGGTGTGCCGCCTAAACAAATCTTTATATGAGCTTAAGCAAGCTTCCCGACAGTGGTTTGCTAAGTTTTCAGAAGCTTAAAGGCATTTTACTCACACAACGTAAAATACGCTTAGAGCTACTCCAAGACACAGGTTTGTTTAGGGGTGAGCAAAAAAACTGTCGATCCGCGGATCCGGTCCAAATCAATCCAAACCACATAGTTTGGTTTGGTTTTTTAATAGTGTGGTTTGGCTCCGATTTCAAAAAATTATGAACTGTGTTTTGGTCTGTGGATTTATGTTAACGGTTCCGGTTTCAATCCGATCGGAACATGTATGTGTGCATATGTGTGTGTGTATATGTATATGTATTGATATGTACACAATTTAGATGTACCAAATAAAACTAGCCTAAGCCATAGTCAAACAATTTTCTAATCTAATACTCTAAATTTGTATAATGAAACTACATTCCTATTCTATCTAAATCTAACGTAATAAACATAAATTGGCAAATTGCATTCATCTCTCTATTTCTCGATCAATAATATGCACTTTTTGTTGGCCATTATTTTCTCTCTTAATAGTTCTTTCTTTACTATATTCGTTACATAAGAAAAGTATTGGTTTTAGTACAAATAATGATTGATTTAATGTACTCAATTTAAATAGTTTATGGAGATAGATGTCTCAGTTTTATGACAACTGTGGTCAAAACCGGAACTGAACCGTATTTTTGTAATTTGGATTGATTTGGTTCAATACATTCTATGGATTGATTTGGTTCTCTAAATTCATAATCCATAGGTATTGATTTGGTTCTTGATTTACTATAAAACCGAACAAATCCGGACCATACTCACCCTTAAATTTGTTAGCTTCTCAGCCCATGCATTTTCCTACGGAACAGAATCTGAAGTTGAATAATCAAAATAGCCCTCTTTTAGATGATGCAGCCTTATATAGAAAATTGATTGGGCGGCTCATATATTTAACTATCACGTGCCCATATATACTTTATTCCGTTAACATTAGTCAATTTATGGCTGAACCTCCAAAGCATCATCTTGAGTTGCTACACGCCTCCTACGCTCTCTCTCCTGGCCAATGTGTTTTTTTTGGCCGCTAACAATGAACTTCAACTTATGGCGTATTGTGACTCTGATTGGACAAGTTCTCTGATGGCTCGTCGTTCAACTACTGGTTATTGTACGTTTATTGGCACCCGTCCTACTTCTTGGAAGACAACGAAGCAATCTTGTATCTCTCGCTCTTCAGCTGAAGCCGAGTGCCGAATGATGACTACAGCCTATTGCAGATTGACGTGGTTGCGCTATCTTTTTAAAGATTTTGGTTTTCCTCACATTGGCCCCATGAAATTCTACTGTGACAACAATCGGCCTTACACAATGCGGCCAATCTCGTGTTCCATGAGCGCACAAAACACATCGAGCTCAATTGTCATTTGATTCGGGAAAAAATTCAGCATGGTGATATCCTACCGACTTACATTTCTACAACCCATCAACGTGCTGATATTCTTACCAAGGCCTTGGGGTAAAGACCAATTTCAACATTTAGCAAGCAAGTTGGGCCTTCTCAGTGTTCATGCTTCAATTTGAGGGGTGTTGTTAGCTAGACAACACCAAATTTGTTATTTCTTGTTATCTTTCTCTATCTTTATATCAGTTTCATTTTTCTAATAACCACCTTAACTTATTAAAATGCGGACTTTTCTTTCCCGACCGAATTTCGATGATCCGAGCCGCTCAATATGTTCAGAACATGATTTTAAAGGTACTCGCGAGAAATCAGTAAAAAAAAAAAATGATCGGGAAGAGCTTCATTCGAGCAGTTTTTGTTTATTTTTTATCGAATGGTTCAAATAAAAACTATTTGGATGAAGCCCTTTCTGGTCTTTTTTTTGCCGATTCCTCGTGTGTACCCTCAAAATCACGTTCTGAACACATTGAACGGCTCGGATTATCGAAATTCGAACGGAAAATGGGAGAAATAATGAGGTCCTTATTAAAATGACTGATCTTTATCTTTGTTACTTGTATATGTCTTTTTGTATTTATCTTTTCTCCAACCGATGGGACTAGAGTTTATTCCTTTTGTGTTTTTATACCAAACGTTAGTGAATGAAAAACTTACTTCTCCTCTCAACTTTACAGATTTTGAGGAAGATTTTTAAAATAATGAGTGAAAAGATATAAATAGCGAAATAAGAATTACTCCCTCCGTCCTAATTTAATTATTATTTTTGAGAGTTCGTACCACTTTTTAATTGATTATATATTGTAATTTATACTAATATTTTAGGAAATTTTGAAAACATTATATTATAGAACAAATCGAGATCTGTCAAACAAGATCAATATTGGATATAAAATTTATTACCAATTTAAAGATATAACTAATTCTTTTATCCAGTTAGAATAGAACTGTAACAAGTAAATTAAGACGGAGAGAGTATAACTATACAGAAAATTGATAGAACTGTGCGCAAGGAATGATTGGTTTTGGAGGCCACAAGGTAACACAACACAATCTCTATGTTTGTAATGCAATCGGCTCCTCTTCAATAGAGGTTCTCTCCAGCCCCCTCCAATTTGCATTTTTTTGTGGGCACTTCCCATGCCCAAAACATTGATCGAAATCATTCATGTTGTAAATCTCGCCTAAAACTTTAACATCACCAAAAATTACGTTGATTGTATACCGATCGATACCCGATCGGCCAAACACCCAAACACATTTGATCGGCACACGTTTATATCGATACCTAGTTTAACGTTAGACTAACGGAGTGTATTTTGGCTTTGGCACGGAGATTGGAAACAGAAAGATTTGAAAGCAAAGACACCCAAACAGAACGCAACCTTTCTAGCAGTTCACCACTCAGACAATGTTCAGAACAACAATGGCCACTCTCTCTCACCTCTCCACCGCTCTCTCTCTCCAAAACCCTAACACCCTCAAACTCTTCCTCCCTCTCTCTCTTCTTCCCAATCCCCTCCGCTTTCGACCCTCCAATTCCAGACTCTTCGAGGCCAGACGTCTCTCTCTCCCCCCCGCGGTGCTCGACACCTCAAGCACTCCGACCTCCATTGATGACCTCGACCCTCGCTATCTATCCTGTTCGATGCCCGACAAGCGGCTCAAGGTCGCCGTTCTTCTCAGCGGCGGCGTCGATAGCAGCGTCGCGCTCCGCCTTCTCCGTGCCGCTGGGCATTCCTGCACCGCTTTCTATCTCAAAATCTGGTTCCAGGTACCTCGAATTCTTCGTTCATAGCAATTATATAATTTGAAGATTTCATTTTTAGTAACCCCAAGGGGTTTGGCCGGGTGGAACCAGTGGCGGACGCAGGATTCTTAATGCGGGGACCAAATTACTTGTATTGATAAATTAATAACAAATATCATCCTTATATACTAATCACACAATATTGAGGGGACATTTTTTCATAATTTTTACGAACAAAACCTATAATATATTAGAGATAATGAGATAATTGGGAGGTGTGCAGGGCCTGGGCCTCCACTTGCACCCCTTGGTCCACCCCCGATGAAGGTCACGAAGGCCAAACATTCCCAATCTTGGGGCCACTAGAAGTTTGCCTGGTCATTCACGCCTGGAGACCTGGTTATCGATTTTGTTTCCCCCTTTTCCTTTTTAGTGTTTGTAGAAGGATCAAAGCCTCAAAGGTGGTGAGGATATTAGGTGCAGTTATTTGATGAGGGAACCTGCCGGCAGTACAATAAAGCGGAGTTCTTTTGTTCAATTATGCTTGAATTCACTCCAACTTTTGCTTCTGTTGTTTTGTTAGCCTACTCTACGAGGGAACCTGCCGACATCCAAGTTTGTAGTTTTTCCGGGTTTACATTGTGTGTGCGCAGTATGGTAGTGTCAATTTATACCTTGGAATGCAAGTCTAGTTAACTTAAAAAGAGAGAATGCGAAATTGGAGCTACTCATGTGTAGAGGGGTAAACTGGGCCGCTCCTGTGCGGGCATGACACGTTTAGAAGTCAGCATGACACATCACGGCATGTTATGGGCCCGCATGGCACGAACACTTAAATAGGTGGAATTGGGCTGTCATGTTGGAGCACATGACATGGCAAAGTATGAGCACACGCAAGACACGAAAACAGCGTGAGCCTGAAGTATTCATTTCTATCATAATTGCTCATGTAGAATGTATTGGATAACCTGAGGAGTTTTGAACCACCGATTCTTTTACTTCTTTTATTATTTTCTTTGTTTGTGTGATTACTGATTCATCCCTGTCTGCCAGTGGTGTTCCTTAATTTTTATGGCTACTGGTCCTATATTGATATTAATGAACTTTATGTGCTCTTTAGTATGGTGAGTCTCTTCATTTGAACAATTGGGAAAAAATTTAGACACCCGGCGCAGTTGGTTCTAAACTTTTTTTTTTCTTATAGGAAGACTTTGAAAACTTTTGGTCTGAATGCCCATGGGAAGAGGATTTGAAGTATGCAAAAGCTGTCTGCAATCAGGTGCTTTCGTCTTTTTTATGTTCGATGTTTTCAGCAGTTATTTTTCTTTGTGAAAAAGGATTGAATTGGATTGAAAATCTGAATTCAAGCTACAAACGTCTCTCCGAAGATATCCTTTTAATCTTCCCATTTAGGCGCAGTTTGATACTTTGATCTTTTTGATTTTGTTTTGAATTGACTCCGACCGTTTCTGCTTGTAGTTGTTAAACTTTGTTTCCATTCAGTCGATTCAATTATCTGATATATCTTTGTTTAGTTACTCGTGCCACTAGGAAAGGTCATTCTTCCGGTTGGAGTGTTGCATTTGGCTCTTTAGTTATTATTGGATTATTGGTGTGTTATGATTATCCTGGGTATTATGGTCATTCTCTTGTTGAATGACGTAATAATAAAAGTGCATGTGCTGTAGATGGGTGAACTATGATCCTACTTTCTTTCACTTTATTCCTTCTTTCCCTCTTCTTTCCTCTTCCTCTTCTTCTCTCGAACTCTAACTTCGTATTTGATAAATAACTCTTCCCACTAAAGCACACAATGATTTCAGGTGGATGTACCATTGGAAGTTGTGCATTTGACAGATGAATACTGGAACAATGTGGTATGTAAAAGTTTTGCTTCTGCTTTTTACTGCCTCCTACTTCAATTTTAAAAAAGCTTTGTCACTTGTCAACAACGCTTTCTGTTGCAGAAAGATGTTTATGTTTTACCACTGTGAAATCACAACTTATGGGTCCATATTTCAGGTTTCCTACATTGTTGAGGAGTATCGGTGTGGCCGTACTCCTAACCCAGATGTTCTTTGCAATACGAGGATTAAGTTCGGTATGTAATGTTGGCTGTGAAGCTATATTGATCCCACATTGGTTTCAATTTTGTCTTGAAATTTTATATGGAGACGAACAAGGAAGCTATAAGTTAGATCAAGTATCTTTTTAATTCCCGTGCTAGAAGCTTTGATTTCCAGGTGCATTCATGGATGCTATTAGTGGGATGGCATTTGACTATGTTGCTTCTGGACATTATGCAAATATTATTCACTCGCCTACAGACCAAATGAATAAGCCTTCAGTTTTGGAACTTTCAAATGACATGGTATCTATGTGAGATAATTGTTCTCTGCTCTCTTTGTTTAAGCAATGCTAGTAGTTCTTCATAACTTTCTTTTTTGTTTATAACTCAAAACAATAAACTTGTTAGGGGGTAATGGTTTTTACCTTTTGTGGTGTGAACTGGGTTGGCCATCTTCGACGTTCCTTAAAAGTTAAAATTACTGGACAATCCCTCAGGTTTCTTTAGTTTATTTTTGGGAAAATGAGAAATTTATTGAACAAGCAGACGTCTACAATGATGCTTTTACAGATAACCTCATAGAGTTGTTGGCCAAAGGTTATCATAGAAGTCTGAATTGGGTCAATACTTTTCAAGTTTTATACAAGAAAAGTACATCATACTTATAAAATAGCATATTAGATCTTCTGACAAAAAGAGAGGAAAACTACAATATTTGACAATTTGTCTTTCTCTCCTAGTTTCATGTGGAATTCTCCTTCTTTCGCCACTGATGTCCTCGGCTGCAATTCATGGCAATGAAACTTCTTAACACCCTTTCAAATCACTTCCTTGGTTTTTCCCAACTCCATTGCGACAATTGTTCCCCAATCCCTCCCATTGTCTTCTCCTTACAATGTTTCACCAATTCCTCTCTCTCTCTCTCCTCCCCCCCACCCCCTCGCTTCCTTGAAAACCTTAGAATATAGTTGGAATTATTGGTAAGTTGCTCTTGCTGATTAGAGGTATCCATATCCTCTAATAGCCTTTGCTTTCATTACTGTTGTCATACATCTTGTACAATGTACATCTAGCCTTTCACTTGAATCTCATATGCCAAGCGGGGCAGTTGTTCTTCTTGCTTTATATCAACAAAGTCTTGTCATCAACTCACCACTATCTTGTCCTCAATTGGAGTGGCTTCTCAAGTATTCATTTATTGCTGTTTTTCTCATCCACTTCTTTTTGCTGCCTGTACAATTACCTCAGCCTCCTCATTATGAAGCATTAAACGTGTTTACAGCACAGTTACACTATTTTCCCTCCATTTTTTTGTGCATGATGCTTGGGCTGAGTTCCATTTTATGAAAACTTTTACATGACATCAGTGCCTCTCTAGTTCTGCTGGTAATATCCTCTTAGTGCTTGTCCCCCTCCTTAGGACGTGTCATTCAATATGACATGAAAGTACTTGGGTGCATTTTGCAATTAATTGTTCCATTGGGCACCTATATTTAATAAAGCTGTATGTTTTGTATTTTGTGGATCTAAAGCCCGTTGGCAGTGGGTTCCGAGTTTCTGCTGCAAGGTGCCATGTGGGTAACACGTGTTACGTTACCAGTTGACTACACTAGGTTGCTTCAAGGAACACTTGTTTGGGTAGCAAAGACAAAACTGCTTAGTGGGTTGATGGAAGGGTCAAAACCTCACATAGGCCCCAACTAGGTGCCCTTAGATCATTACATGCACAGATCTCTAGCATTACAACAACCTAGGGAGCCAGTGGCGAAGTGGGTGGGGATACATGTGATACTTAAAGAGGCTGAAGTTCTAGACACCCTTTTTACACCCGAAAGCAAGGGTTTAACTCACTCTATGATCACTATGGAGAAGGGATTACATCCTTTATTCTATTTTTTCTTTGTTCCTCCACCCGCCATCTTTGCATGTTTCTGATTTGTGTACAAAACGCCCTCCGTAAATTGCAACTGTATTTTAACATAAAATACTCTTTCTTGGTTTTCTTATTTAGAGGTAAATGCAACAATTGCGTGAAGACCTCCGTTGTTGACAGCTAAAATGTAACTCAACCAGCTGGATTATTTTTTGGAAACTCTACCTTTTGCCCTTACAAATTTGTATTACCTTAAGTTCACATCAGATTACAATGAGCTTAGAGCATAGAAATCATGCATTTATTGTCATGTAATGTTGATCTGTATAATATGTTTGCCAGCAGTTTTGGGACTATACCTTGTTATACCTTTGCTTTTCACTTTTCAGGTCAAGGATCAAACATACTTCCTTTCACATCTCTCACAATCTCAACTTAAACGACTGATTTTCCCTCTTGGATGTATTCCAAAGGTTAGTTGATACCAGTTCCATTGGCATGCAAGTATTTTACGTTATTAATGTGGTTTTGTCGCATCATAGTATTAAGATGGTATGCATAGTGTTGTGCATATATTTGCTGTGTGTTTTAGTTCTTAAAGGTGTACCGGTTGCTTCTTCTTCATTGTTTCTTGACAGTAAATTGAACTTGATTGAGATGATTTATGTTTACGTATCCATATGCTGGAAGAACTCTGACCCACATCTTTCCTTTTTATTTATTATATTCTGATATTCTCTCTCCCAAATCATCTGCAGGATGAAGTCCGTAAACTTGCAGAAAAACTTGATTTGCCCAACAAAGACAGAAAGGATTCTCAGGGAATATGCTTCCTTGGAAAGGTATGCCTTCTCTAATGTTTGGCAGATTTATGCCGGAACTGTGAATTTCTGGAACTTGGTAACCTCCGACATACGTGTGGGTAGAATCCCCTGTAGTTAGGAAAAAATATTTGGTTCTGTCAAATGAATTTATTTCATTCTGATGTTAGTCTGTGCCAATTGCCAAACATTAGGTTAATCACTCCATTTCCACTTCATTTTGGTTTCTGTTGTGTTGTTTTGTTTCATGAGTTGTAAATTCTCCATCTAAAAGGACAAGTTGCAAGATATGCCTGCTTCTGTTCCTCAAACATGTTTATGCTGAGTGCTGACAGATCAAGTTCAGTGAATTTGTTGCGAGACACATTGGGGAGATGGAAGGTGTCATGTTGGAAGCGGAGACAGGAGATTTCCTTGGAAAACACCGTGGCTTTTGGTTCTATACAATTGGCCAACGCCAAGGATTACGACTACCTGGCGGGCCCTGGTAAGCCATTGTGTTGATTACTCGTACAATTGTCAAAGCAAATACAAATATGAGGTAGGCTACTATATGCCATTTTTGTATGGGGAAAATAAATGTTGAACTCGTGTTTTTGGTCAATTGAGGGCCAAGGCTTTTGTTGCATTATTTTGGATACTGGACATTTTGTCCTAGCCCTGAGAAATGCATTCTACTGTATGAAGTAGGCTACTATATGCCATTTTCGTGTGGGGCTCATAAGTCATAAATGTTGAGCTACTGATTATCATGAACAAACTGTAGTTCTGGGTCAACTGAGGGCTACGGCTTTTTTTTTTTGGTTGATCCTCGAAACTGCCGCAAAAGGCTACAAAGACAAAGAAGAATAATCAATAGTTAAGATAGCACAAAGAGCCTCTGGCAGAGAAGAAACCCACTTCTGGGCCAGAATTTGCCTCGTAGCTGAAGCTGCCACTTCATGCGCTGCTTTGTTGGCTGACCGCTGGACCATCTCAGCGAGAGATCACCCAACTGAGCTAATTCCCGAATATCGCAAACCAAAACGTCCACCCCCCAAGGTGGCACCAACACAGAAACACAAAGAAGAATAGCTTGCTTATTATCCGATTCAACTTCCACAACTTTAAGCCCCAATGCCCTAGCCATCAAGCAAGCCTCGAAGACTTGAAGAAACTGTAGCTGATTTCACCGTGCCATCAACCAGCTTTGCTTCCCAATCTCTCAAAATTACAGCTAATTTTCCATCTCTAAGGCTTGATGAGGGCTATGGCTTTTGTTGCATTATTTTGGATACAGGACATTTTGCCCTAGCCCTGAGAATGCATTCTGCTGTGATGTTCATCAGCAGCTAAATTGACGAGCAATAGTACTGTGGTTATCACCGTTGGTGAAGCCATAATTAAAACTTTAAAGAACTCATTTTTTCCATACATACGCTTCAATGATTGGTTTCATTCCCAATCTGAAATCTTCTCCTTTCATTCATTACATTTTGGCATCTCATGTAGGTATGTTGTTGAGAAGGATGTTAAAAACAACGTAGTCTTCATATCAAGAAATTACTTCTCATTGGACAAAAGGAGGCGCTTGTTTCGTGTTGGATCCTTGAAATGGCTTGGTGACTCAATTCCTATCCAGATGAGTCAACTACGGTGCAAGGTAGAGAAATTCAGTTCCTGTTCTCTCTCTGCACCCCACCCCCCTTCTCTCTTCTTCTTTCTGACCATTGAGTTTCCTATTTTGTCATATTTGTTTTCACAATGAGATACTTTCTACATGCGTTTTTGACGGCCAGGAAACATAAGTGGTCATTAACACTTGAGGATAACTGGATAACTAATGAGCGAAACTTTTCAAAGGGTGACTAGAATGTCTATGACAACCTCCCAATGTGGCATTTCCATGATATCCTGTACATTGCTTTATACAGCTGTGGTTAGTTCATCGGTTATGACTGACCGAGGTCGAATTATGAAAACATTTCCTTGTCCATGGAAGTCAAAAAATGCTTTTGGTTCATTTCTCTGAATTAATGTGTCGACATGTGACCATGGTTATGGTGAGAATCTGTTACACCACCAAATGTCTTGAAAATATTTGGGTTTGTGAGATGCTTTTTGGTAGTTCCTTTTTTGGTAAAGAAGAAAAGGAAAACCATATAGATGGTGTGGTGTTAGTTGAGCGAAACAGTGTAGTGCTTATCCCATCTCACATGATAATCCAGCCTGCATCTGCAGACAGTGTTTCCCGTTTTGGTGTTTGAGAGCTAAGAGCTTAAGCCTGTTTGCTTTCATTTTCTGTTTTCAAATTTTGAGAATTTGTAGAAGACTTGTTCAGCGAACTGTTTCCGAAAAGTGGATTTGGAAAATGTTCTAAAAACAAGGTACCTTTAAATCACCAAAGAGACCATGTTTTGGTTTTTCACTCTTGAGCAAATGCAATACTTGTAAAATAATCTGAGTTTTTTTTTCAGGTTCGACACGGCCCAGGTTTTTACAATTGCAGCTTGGCAATGGAATTTGGCGAAGACGGGAAGGAAGTTGCAGTAGTCCAGATATCTGAGGATGATCAAGGCCTGGCAGCTGGGCAATTTGCAGCCTTCTATGAGGAAAGAACTTGTCTGGGCTCCGGTGTGATCCTCGAGTCCTGGGATAATCAGGGTTTTCCTGTTTGTGCAAAGGCTCTTGAGGTAGCCGCAATGGGGGATAAATCAAAACTGGGGAAACCAGTTAAAATAAAGGCGAAACAAGAGGAGGCTTGTGATAGGGAATCTGAGCAGAAAGATTGTGTTGAGCTTGAGGTAAAACTGAGTGGCGTTTTTGATCATTGACCAATCGAAATCAGAGCCTCAATGTGAATCAATTTCCAGAATTCCACTCAATTGGTTTCAACGGTGGAGAAAAATGTGGTCGGAGGTGTTCTAGAAAAATGTGGAGTTCAAGGTAAGGTTGTGCTTGCCGCGTTTGGTTCCTGTACTTGTGGAGAGTTGTATGCTTGTATATGATGACAAAACGAAGTTGCAACAGAAGTGGTAAGAAGAAGATGAAACGAATCTGCTAAATTTCTTCTTTTGGTTGCTTATCATAACCGACTTGGAGCGACCGACGAAGGGGAAAAAGTTTGCCGGAAGCTCAGAGTTCGAGAAACTGTTCTGGAATTTGTTTAGGATCCTTTTTTTAAGAACGATGGTTGGTTTTGCCCAACTTCCTGATTTTATTTTATTTTATAACTACACTCATATTTCTCTACAGGGTTGGTTTGTATAGTTTGTTGAGGTTGATTTTCCTGTGCGTATCATGCAAATGGTTTATACAAAATTTTTGCTTAGATTGGGGTTTGCGCGTTTTAGTGCTCCATATCAAATGAAGCTTTTACACAAATTATTAGAACCACAATCACTTGAAATCTTCCATGGGGGAACCGCATGTGGGAAGTTGGACCAGAGGAAAACTTCTACGGAATAATTATTCAACAAGGGATGCTTTGGTTTTGAGTATGAAAATTTGCTTCCAAAATTCTCATTGTACATTGTTATTGGAGTAGTTTTTAACGAAACAGTGCATTAGTTATCCCATTCTTTCTAACTTTTTTGTCTAGTAATTTTTTATGTATTTTTTATTTTTTGTAACTTTGTGTTTAGTTTTTTGTCATAATTATAAGGATTAATTATTCATTTCGACCAAAGAAATTAGAAAAGTATAAAAATGGATTGATATTGACAAAAGTTCACGTAAGACGATACTTTAAATTAGGGGTGTACATGGTCCGGATTGGTTCGGTTCTCTAGAAAACCAATAACTAGACCATTTTTAACGGTTCTAAGAAATTGGGAACCAGAACTTAACTAATATGTGCGTGGAACCTAACCAGAACCAAACCGCAAAATCGGTCCGGTTTTGGTTTGGCTCCGATTCTATCCAATTAGTATCCAAACACTTATCTACAAAATATGAACTCATAAAATTAAAAATTTAGAGCATCAAATAACTCATAAAATAAATAGTAGACATTTTATTAAGAATCAAAACCCAATATGGTTTACAAAATACTTGACACTTGATCAAAAAATATTGACGAAAACCATCAATAAGGTAGCCAAACCACTTATGGAATAATTAAATTCGGCGACAGGAAAACATTAATGACCCATTATATTTAGGACTAAAATTAAACCTATATCATAAACTATAAAAAGGACTAAAATTAAACCTATATCATAAACTATAAAATATAGCAGCACGTCTTGAAGTAAAGAACAGTAGCTCCAATGCCCAAAACATCACTTAAATTAGCAGCACTAACTTCTTCCATGTTCAAAAAGTAGACCAATCTCTACACATATATTTATTTTTATATAATTATATATATTAGTTTTAAACGGTCTGGTTCGGTTCTAACCACGGTTCTTTAATTGAGAACCAGTAATCGAACCAAAATTAACGGTTCTTATTTTTTTGGAACCATAACCTGACCGCAAACCGCAGAACAGGACTAAATAGGACGGTTCGGTCCGAATCGGACCGGTTTTACAGTTCGGGCAGTTTTCTTGAACACCCCTACTTTAAATAAAAAAATAGTTGTTTGGTACTTTTTCGTCTTTAGGATTTTTTTTTTTGGATTTTGGTCATAAATATTTATATGTTTAGATTTCTCTTGTTGAGACGGTTGATTTGTCAGGAAAAATATTGCGAATCTAAAAAAAATGATAAAAAAACAAACAAAAATCCAAAACGGAAAAAGACAAAAATTAGGAAGAATGGGGTAGTTTTTTTTTTTGGTGACAAGGGTGTATTTAGTGCTTTCGAATTGCATTGACTGTCCCTCTTTTTTTTTTTCACACTTCTTTCTTTTCTTAATAACTGCATTCACGTTTTCTCCTTCTATATGTAATTTGACAAGATTAGATTTTCATCTTTCGATTTTTCCTCACATTGAAAGGTAATATCATAATTTCACATTTCAAAGCAGCAAAAACTAGGAGTGCAAATATTTTGCCCTTGGGTCCTCTTCTTTTTTTTTTTTTTTTAAACCAAAAAATTTCCTTGAGCTATTGACTACTAAGGCTCTGTTCCACTATGGTTCTTATTTGTATAAGTAATTTTCTGTTTTACAAGACATGTCATTCTATCACAATTATCACATTTAATTTAAAAAATAAATATTTATTTAAAAAAATATTAATTACTTATTTCCCTTAACTGAATAACTGGTCGTAATTTCTGTTGTAGATGCTACTCCAAGTAGTTTTTTCGAAAAATGAAAAACTGTGAGAATAAAACGAAATCCCTCTCTCTCTCTCTCTCTCTCTCTCTCTCGTTCACGAAAAAGGAAGCGCCGTAAATGGGAGGGAACATTTCCCGCCAATTCTCTCTCTCAACCATGTGCGCTCCCTCTCTCTCTCCTCCCCCCAACCCTAGCACCATCGCAGGGTTCTCCTCAGTCTCCTCAACCTCTCCATGGCCGACACCCCCAAAAAATCAACAACCCAATCCACCCCTAAATCCAAGAAAACGCCAATTCAAAACCCTAAACCCTCACCCTCTCCCCAAACCCCTCCCACCCCCCAGCCCCTCCCTCCCCCTCGCCGCTCCTCCCGCCTCGTCTCCTCCCCCGATCCACGGTCGCTGCCTTCTTCCCTACCCAAAGCAACAATCCGCCAAAGCCCTAATACTGCTAAGAATGTCAGAAAACGTAAAAATGGCAGTGATTCGGTTGAAGTTTCGCTGTCATCGAAATCGTTGTCTCCTGTGTCGCCTGATCGATATGAAGTGAGAAAGAGAAAGAAATGTGGGGAAGAGAGTTTGGGGAAAAGGAGGAAGGCTAGGATTTTGAGAAATGTGAAGAGAGATTTGGGCATACCGAAGAAGAAGAGGGTGTACTATAGGAAAGTTGTGTATGATGGAGGGGAGTTTTCGGTGGGGGACAACGTGTATGTGAAGAGGAGAGAGGAAGCGAGCTCGGATGAGGAAGATCCCGAGACGGAGGAGTGCAGGGTGTGTTATAAGGCTGGGAGGGCTGTGATGATTGAGTGTGATGATTGCTTGGGTGGGTTTCACTTGAAGTGCTTGAGGCCACCGTTGAGGGAGGTTCCAGAAGGGGATTGGGTTTGTGGGTATTGCGAGGCGAGGAAGTTGGGTAAGGATGTGGAGTTTCCTAGCCCGCCGGAGGGGAAGAAGAGGTTTAGGACCGCGAGAGAGAAGCTTCTTTCGAGCGATTTGTGGGCCGTCCATATTGAGAGGTACATTGCAGTTTAGATGTAATAAGTAAATGAATAAAATGCTTCCTCATGTTAAGAAATTTTAGCTATGATGGAATTTTTGACATTGTTGTTTATGTAGTATGTGGAAAGAGGTGGATGGGAGCTATTGGTTCAGGGGTCGTTGGTACATAATACCTGAAGAAACTGCTGCTGGAAGACAGCCACATAACTTGAGGAGGGAGATTTATTGGACTAATGATTTTGCTGACATTGAGGTGATATATGCTCTTTCTTGATTTTATTGGGTAGTCTGTTGATGTTCAGGAATTAAATTCAACCATTATGGACAATAGTCTTACATAAGCAACACTGATATATGCTCTATCTTGTTTTTTTTTTTTGGTTGTCTCTTGATGTTCAGGAATTATATTTGACAATTATGGCCGGTCTTTTTGCACATGCAAAACTTAGATGCTTTGTTTTTTTGTTATTCTAGTCACACTCGGGGCTTGCTGTTTGAGAGCATTTCTCCTCAGGCTCCAATTGGGATTATGGCACTGTAAAATAAGGGAGTTATGTTCATTTGGTTGCTTGGTACTTCAAATCTTTAGCAAATTTCATTCTTCTCTTCATTTTCACTTTCTGCAGAATGAAAAATGCTTTTATTTGATGGTTCATCTCTTCTTTTTAGTCTGTTAATTTGTTTTCGTGATGGATAAATACTAGAATATTAGTTTGAAGTAGAGGTGAAATTTGTGTAGACTTTAGAGTTTTGAGTGATTGTGATTGCTTCTTTATAGATGGAATCTGTCCTTCGGCACTGCTTCGTCATGAACCCTAAAGAATATGCTGATGCCAAAAACGAAGGTGATGACGTGTTCATTTGTGAGTACGAGTATGATACACATTGGCATAGTTTCAAGCGTCTTGCGGATATTGATCACGGAGAAGAGGTAAATCTCCAATCTTTAAGTAGAATTTTCCCTAGCTGGGGTAATTGAAATAGTTTTGGCATTCTCTTTGAATTTATAGGTTCACTCTATCATTTGATAGGATGGTGGAGAAGCTGATAGTGATGAAGATTGGAATTCTTGCAAGGCTTCAGACGCGGACACAGAAGATGAAATGGACTATGAAGACGAAAAAAAGAATAATTTATCCACTGGACCATCCACAACTCATCAGTTGGCTGCAGTATGACTATTTATCGTTATTAAATATTCTAGTCTATAGTTTGAAGGTGCCTTCAGTGTAGAACTAAATGTTCACGACTTATTGTAACTAATACAGAATTCACGGAAAGGGAGGATCTTTGGACTTCAAAAAATAGGCATGAAGAGAATACCTGGACATGTGAGATCCCATAAGCAGACTGAGCTTGAAAGAGCAAAAGCAACACTTTTGCTGTCAACTTTGCCCAAGTTTCTACCATGCAGGAACAAGTATGTATGACTCGAGTTACTATTGTTTCAGTTTTTTTGGTTGGTTTTGGTGGGATAACTTGAATAAGGGGTTGTGATTCTCTATGTAGAGAAGTTGAAGAGATTACCGCATTTATAAAAGGTGCAATCTGTGATGATCAATGTCTTGGACGTTGCCTGTACATTCATGGTGTTCCTGGAACTGGCAAGGTATTTGTATTGGCTCTAGACCTGTACCATTCATGCAGTTGGTTTAAACTTGTTAATTTTTATGATTTAGGTGCTGTAATTTAACTTAGGTTGATTTTTGTACTTATTTTGTCTTTTTATGTGCACTTAACTACAGACAATGAGTGTACTCACAGTAATGAAGAGTCTGAAGTCTGAAGTCGATGCAGGACGTATAAAGCCTTACTGTTTTGTGGAGATTAATGGTTTGAAATTGGCATCACCGGATAATATTTACAGGGTTCGGATTGCTTAAAATTATCCTTGTCTTGTTTTAAACAGCATTCTCTTGTTGCCCAATAAGATCTGATAATCAACTCTACTTCTAGGTAATTTATGAAGCATTAAGTGGTCATAGGGTTAGTTGGAAAAAGGCTCTCCCGTTGCTGAATGAAAGATTTTCAAATGGAATCAAAGGTGGCAAAGAGGACAACCGGCCTTGTATTCTTCTCATTGATGAACTTGATCTTCTTGTAACCAGAAATCAGTCGGTAAACGTTGTGTTTCATGGAGTAAAGTTTACAAGCAGTCATTCAACTAATGCTCATAAAATTGTACTCATCATTTGTTCTTTCTCTTTGCAGGTTCTCTACAACATTCTTGATTGGCCTACAAAGCCTCATTCCAAATTAATTGTGATAGGTACAAATTTGTTCAAAATTCTTTTAAAACAAGTTATTTTGGCAGCTGAACTAACCCCTTATAACATTGTTATCAACTTTATTTCAGGAATAGCAAATACTATGGATCTTCCGGAGAAGTTGCTTCCCCGTATTTCAAGCCGCATGGGCATACAAAGGCTTTGTTTCGGCCCCTACAATTATCAGCAGCTCCAAGAAATCATTTCAACACGTCTTAAAGGAATCGATGCATTTGAGAAACAAGCCATAGAATTTGCTTCAAGAAAGGTTGGGCTCAGTGCTACTTCTTCCTCAATCGTTGATTGCAATTCTTTGCTTTATATCTGTTAGAATGGATGGATAAATGGACACTCAATCTCAAGAGTTGATTCAAGGAGTTCTCATCAATGCCTATGGATCACATTTTCTTTGACTTCAGGTAGCAGCTGTTTCAGGAGATGCACGCCGTGCCCTTGAGATATGTAGGCGTGCGGCAGAACTTACTGACTATCGTACTAAGAAATTGGCGTCAGTTCCCAATGCTGCTTCTGCTGGTAGGCTAAGTCTATGACTATTCGTATGTTCTTACATAAATTACCAAGAAAACGAGGAATGGTTCATTTAAGCATTTCTTTCAACTTTAGTTGGAGATAAATGAACAGGTCATGTATACCATGGTCCCTTATGACAATTTGAGTCACATAACCGTACTGAACTAGTTGTGAATTCTCCCAACACACCAGTGTTGTCCATTTTGTGTTCATGCGGCACTCTATATGAATAGCACAACTTGATTAGTTATTAGCTCGAGTGTTTCAGACAAATCCCATGTAGAGTTGCTCGCATACTTGGATCACCACGTGAATGGACTATCAGGTTTATTTCTCATGTTTCCAAGATTACCCAGCATTATTTCAAATACTTCCATTTCACTTAAATTTTTGTGAGTGTTGTTGGAACTGAACTGATACTCCAAGTAATTCAATTCCACGTCATAATGCCATTATGAAGCAACTTCCACGCACTAAAATGTTTCAGTCTATTCTACCTCACACATAGGTCAAGGACCGTTTGATCGCAATTTGTTGGGTAGTATCTAACACAGGAAATTAGTAGGTAGTTAGACTCAGGCAGTTAGACCAGGGCTATCCAGTATCCAATAGAGCCTCTTCTTTGGCAGTAAGACCAGGACCATCCATCAATGTCTTGTAGTAATGGCTTTTCCATTTTTCCTTGGAAATGTAGAGTGTCTTGTCTCCCTGGGACTCTTTCATATTTTCTGTTTCATGCTGCCCCGGCTTGTTATGTTTGTATTTGGGCATATGGAACAGTCTCATCATTAGTGGGGATTACATGGGCACTTGTTATTTTTTTTGACCAGTCTCATCATCATTAGAAGTTGCAAAATAATGCATTTTGTTCACAAAGAAGCATCATGCATTTGTTCCTAAAGTGGACAGTCATTTTGCTGCTTTCCAGGGAAAGCTCTTGTTGGTATGACAGATGTTGAAGCAGCCATACAGGAGATGTTCCAGGCTCCTCATATCCAAGTGAGTTGCGATCCTACTAATGGAGTGCTAAGCGTAGATTCTGTTTCTTATTTCAAATTTCTTTTTCTCTATGATCACAGAATGTGTTAACCAAATGTTAAATGTTGTGAAATTTTATTGTACTCGTAAGCGCACGAATTGTATCGAAGTATAGTATGGCGAGAGCGAGGTCGAACCCACAGGGAGTCTGGGACTTCGATTTTTTTATAGGAAAACTAAATAAATTTAAAGTGATTAAACCCTAACCAGTTAACAAAAGTGTGATTGATTTTTATTAAATTAAATTGAATTTTTAACTAAAAATGATAACAAAGAATTAAACTATCATGGAAGACTAGTGGAGATTACCGATTGGGAATAGCAACTGGGGTTTTCGGAATCCACACCTATAAACATTTATCAAACAATCTTATGCAAAAAATTTTCTTTTGATTCCTGCAGAATGGTTTAGAGGTCAATCTTAACCACTGTGGATGATGTATCGTTAAACCCTTTTTTAATTACAAAAATATATTCCCCCTCTGCTTCAAAGTTTAAGCCAAAATCATCAACTGTATCCGCAAAAACAAATCACAGTGGATAGTGGATACCCTGTACTTAAATATCAATTTTAACAAACCAAGCAATTCAATTAGAATGATGTTATCAAATCATGGAAAAAACCTATCTTGATTGAATCCATATCCGAGTTAATTCATAATAATTTGTTGAGCCAAGAACAGTAAATACTGAATGCACGGAGGAAAAATCATATGCACAAAATCATTCAATAAAGTTCATGGGGTTTCATACTCAAAACACATAAACACGTAATAATAAAACTCCATTGAATAAAGCTCACAAAAGATGGGAATATTTCTTTTACTCCAAAGCTTTTGTTTCTTCTTGCTCTTTCAGCCGTGAGAGTTCTCTGATCCCAAGCGCAGCCTCACAATCTCCACAGCCGAGGTCTCTGTAAGAAATATTTCTTTCCAAGAGAAATTTACTTTCCAAATTCTCCTCTAAGTCTTGGACCCGCTTCCACCAATTCCATCTTAATTTCCTCGGTAGAATTCTAGTCAAGGTATAGAATTTTAAATCAACCAAATCGCTAATATCTATCAATCATTAAATTAGCACTTGTACACCTTGAACAATTTCTCCAGCCAAGTCAATACTTTGCCCACGTACAACCTACTATGGTTCTATACTAAAATCCTGAAATATGCATTGGGGCAAACTTTGGTGCTTCTCTTCTTGAGCTAGATCGACTTTGGTCTTTTAATCCAATGGCCAGAATGTACTGAGTTATCATCTTTTTCCTGCAATTTTGACAATATAACACAAATCACCAAAAAGATAATAATTAGTTTTAATTAGTCACAATAAAGGACTACAAAAATAAATATTCAGGACTATAATTACCAATATTTTGCGCTTATCATTAAACTTCTGCTGTAACTCCAATTGCACCTGAAGAATTCTCATTGGTGTGGTTCTCCAACATATTGAGACTTTTATCCAATCGAGCTCTTGAAAGTCATATTTGTTGGATAGCTCAATACCTGTTGTTGGGGTCGGTTGGGCTCATTTCATAACAACTTAAGCTCTCATGACAATCATTTATCTAGAATGGTATCAGAGCTTTGGTTTCTGGAAGGTATTGGGTTCACCATTTATATGTTGTTAATATAAAGGATCATTGTGTTGGATGTTGGAGGCCGTCCGTCATGAAATCTTGTAATTGAGTAGTCCATTGACGTTGCTTTCATAGTTGTGCTTTTGGCTCGCATGAATGCTTGATTACTTATTAGCTTGAGTTTTTGCTAATGTTTTAGCAAAACAGTTATAATATTCAACTCTTTTATCATTTCTCATCTTCATAGAATGGCTTTGATATTTCAATGTTTAACTCCAATTAATTTTTCCTTTCTCCAGGTAATGAAAACTTGTTCTAAACTGAGTAAAATCTTCTTGACGGCTATGGTGCATGAGCTCTATAAAACAGGAATGGGTGAAACAACGTTTGAGAAGGTCATTTTGTCAAGCTTACTAATTCTTTTTGTTATCTTGCTTTCTACTCTTTGTTTTGTGCGGCATTGGCAATAATGTTTAAAGTTATTTTTCAGAATCCTTTGTTGACTTTTTGGCTCCATGAAGTATGAACTAGAGGCGTAAATCGGGCTTCTTTTTTTTTTTTTTTTCCTTCTCATTTTCACTTTTCTTTACCATTTCTTTCCTTTGTTTGTTGTGTCTTTAACTCTGTTGTGGGAGAGGTTTGGTTCTGGGGTTGAAGTATGGCATTCATGGTAACCTAAAGGCTAAAGCAAATAATTAGTTGAATTAGGTGGATGTACATACCAATGTACCTTCCATGAATAGGTGATAACTGATGCTAGAAGCTTTAATATTTCAAAGTGTCCATGTCCTATGCTGGATGCATTTTCCTTTAGTGGGGCTCCTATGTTTTTTTGTCCTTTTCCTAGTATCTACTTTAAGATAGAGTTCTTCATGGAGAAAATATTTCACATTTCTTGCTCGCCAATGGCCTTTCTATTGATGTCTGTATTTGGCTATATGACAGAGCATTAGTTTAGATGCTTACTCTCACACTTCCTGTTTGCAGCTGGCAATGTCTGTTTCATGTCTTTGTACAAGCAATGGAGAAGCATTTCCTGGGTGGGATACACTCTTGAAAGTTGGGTAAGATTGCTCTCTTTTTCTTCTCTTGCTATTCACATGTGTAGAATTTTGAAAGGGGGGTGAGACAATTCCTTTTGTTTTCTTGCTATTAACAATTTAAGGCTATGAGTCTTCCCAATTACATTTTGACATCTTAGAACATTAATTTATAGGGCCACAAATCAAGTTGCGTAGGGTCCAATTTTTGCTTGTACTAGGTAGCAATTTGTCCAAGCTTATTGGACATCAAGTCGTACATCAAACCCAATTATAGTCCTAGGCCTGCATTTGAATATTTTCAAGGACAATTGTCACTCTTCTCTTGTATTTGTTTAGTTCTTTTTTGGACTTCCGTGATACTATGAGGATACAAGTAGACCCCTTCTTGTCAATTTTGTAGCAGCTAATTGTAGTGATCTTGTCCTCATTTTGGTGATGACTTCCTATGTGCTGGTGTGCAATTCTTTAAACAGTAGATTTGCTGTCTGAGTTCCTCAGGGAAAAAAAGGTTCTATGATCTAATTTCATCTCAAGTCTTTGGTGCACCTCCAAAAAAAATTGTGGTTGATGATAGCAGGGGGGCTTTTATTGTATGTTATAATGATAATTCAATCTTGAGGTGCGGGAGTTTCGAAATTCATCCTACTTTCCCTTCTTTTTTTCCTGGCAGCTGTAAACTTGGTGAATGCAGAATCGTTCTTTGTGAAGCAGGAGCAAGGCACAGGTTGCAGAAGCTGCAGCTCAACTTTCCAAGGTCAGTTCTCGTCTTGACTTTGTTGACCTGGGCAAGTTCCTCAACATGATAAAATTTTATAACTAAACCGCTTTAGGAATTCGAAAATTATGTTGTCATTTAAGTCCAGAATGGAAAAGGGCCCGAGTTGTTTCCTGTATCTTCGTTTATGAGTTACGGACCTATGGTAAACTTACTGATATGACTAGTGTTTGTTCACCTCCACATCAAATAATCTCTGATGGACTGTGTTGTGCTACTTTACTCTTATAGCTTGTCAGACATTAGGCAGTATATGTAGGAATGGCGACAGTGCGGTTTGGTTTCGTTATTGGCAAAACCAAAACCGGAACATAAACCTAAAACCAAAACCAACGGTTTTCATTTTATTTAAACCATAACCCAAACTACAGTTACCACTTCGGTTCGGTTTTTCACCGAAATCGGTGGGTTAACGTTTTTTAATAGAGTTAAAGACATTAATATCCAACGACAAAATAAAAGGAAAAGATCTAGATAGACTTATGTTGGATGTAACTTATACCATCTCATGCCACAAGTTTATTTATGTTGAATGTAACTTCTATTATTTGCTTTGCTGTATTGTTTAAAAGATAAAAGCATGCAATGGATTTTATTGTGATTCATTCACACCAAACAATCCCCACAATCCTAAGATGTGGACTGGAAGTTGAACTGGATGCTTACGCTGTTGCACATTTATTTTTCCAAAAGGGAGGCACTTTCTATGGATTTTACTAAACCCTAACTGATTAGTTATGATGTTATAGGCATGTATACACTATATAAGGGTATTCGCGTAATTATGATGCGTTTCGGTTATGGTTACTGTTTAATTTTCGGTGTGGTTATCATATGAAACCAAAACCAACATCGAACTGGCCGGATTTCCGAAATCAAAACCCAAAACCACGGTAAAAAATTCGGTTAAAAACCGCACCAACTGGTTTGGTATGGTTCGAGTAACCAACAGTTCCGGCGAGATTGTCATCCCTAAGTATATGAGCCTTGTAGGCCTTTCCCCTCATTGTCGGATTCGGATTGGGTTTTTAACATGTATCAGGCTCCGGGCCAGGGGAGGCCATAGGGAAGTGGGGATCCCCTGCAATATCTTGAAGACTGTACACATTCCTAGTTAGGTTTTCATCGTGTGACTTTTAAACAAAATTAACAATCTAACTCAACAAGGAGCTATGAAGCACCGACACCTCTAGAGGTCGAGGTATTGCAGTGTCGGACACGGGGACACCGCGGGGACACGTATGGGACGGACACGTATGGGACACGCCACGTGACGTGTCCCATAATTTAATTTGAATTTTTCAAGGGGACACCGCGGGGACACGACAGGGACACCGATGGGGACACGGCAGGAGCCAAACTGCAATTTTTTTAAAAAAAATTGGGGGCCAAACTGTAATTTTTCAAAAAATTGGGGGTCAAACTGTAATTTTTTAAAATTTTTGGGTGCCAAACTATAATTATTTATTTATTTATATATATAAATAAATAAATAAATATACACGTGGCGTGTCCCCCGCCGTGTCCGTGTCCTTATTTTTTTAGAATTCTCGTGTCTCGGTGTCGGTTTCGGTGTTCGTATCCGTGTCGGTGCATCATAGGTAGTCAGTATTTCCTTTCTAATTATTAAGTAACTCTTGTCTTTCAGCGTCGCGTCAAATTTAGAAGTTTCAAGCCAGCTTATATCCTTAAAAATTGATGTCACTTGTGGTTTCCTCCCTCTATTTGATCGAATGTAAAAGATTGGTTTTCGTAACTATGTAGTTATTCTTGTTTCTTATCTTGGTTCGAAGTCCATATACACGAGTCTTATGAGTCATTCAGTGTCAATTGGTTTTGAGTTTGTTGCTTGAAGGATTGAAAGTTACATGAGTAGTCTGGAAATCCCCTAGTTCATCGGAATGAGTTAATTGGGACTACCTGATTTGATATTTCACTTGCCAACTTTGCACCCATAGGACTAGGGGTGTGCAAAAAAACCGAAGCCCGACCCGACCCGACCCGACCCAAGGGGTTTCGGGCGGGTCCGAACATATGGTTCGGTCGGGTACGGGTACTTTTCCAAAAAAATCAGTTTTCGGTTCGAGGCTCGGGGTGCTGTTTTTTCCTACCCGACCCGACCCGACCCGACCAAAAAGGCAACGAATTCATGTAGTTTACTTCGGTTTTGGTCGGACCCGCCTGACCCGGCCCGACCAAAACCCGGCCCGGCCCGACCAAAAAAATCGGTTACACGGACGGGTATCTCCCCTCCTTCGGTTTGGGTTCGGGTGCCAAAAAAGTGTTAACCGACTAGTCGGGGTCGGGGCCGAACCCGACCCGTCCGACCCGTGCACACCCCTACATAGGACTGTAGAAAAACTTCATCCCTTACCATAAAACTTGACACCAACATTGACAATCACATTTTTAATGCCACCAGGAGTTCTTCGAAGTAATCCCGACACCCCTTCAATGTTCATTTCTAGTTCCACTTGCATTTCTCTATCCAAATAGTTTCCATTCCATTTAGGTATGGCAGTAGGGGTCACAATTTAGATTTCCTATGAGGACAGCAGTCACACCAACTTCACCATAGGTCTTCTGGGATCTAGGTGCAAGATGCAAGATGAAGTGATAGTGTTGTCATAAAATGAGAAAATAACAAAAAAATTATAAGCAGGAATGAAAGCAAATTGTAATTAATATCTGAAATCCTAAGATGATAAATCTTAGGAAGTGTCTAGATTCAAAAAGTCAATTAGTTGTCATGATTATGCTCCCATTTTTCATTCCCCATGTGCACCTTTTCTAGTACGTTTCATTCTCCAATTAGCTAAGTTGTTAAACTCAAGTATTAAACCTATAAATCATAATTTGTATGAATGAGAGACCTGAAAACCAATATCTATGTGTCATGTGAGCAGTATAAACCAAACTAGACCAAAACTAGCCCCAAACCATAATCGAAAATCCATTTTAGGCCCAAAGACCCATTTCTAGTGAGCATTACAGACCAAAACATAAAGTCAAAGGAGAAGAGAGAGAATCAAATAATGATTGCCCAAAAATTGGAAGAGGAGAAAGAGGAGGTGGAGTGATTTACAAATTTGGAGGTGTCATGGGGGAAGTGACCGACTTTTGGTATTGATGTGTTTAGTGCAAAGTGCTAGCGTTTTTATTTTCATTGCAATTTGGGAAGAGGCTCGCGCCTTGTACGCCCAACCCCCAAAACCATAGGCATGTATTTGTTCCATCTGACGTGCGCCTTGTCATTATTGTCTTGCCCCACCTTTATCCATGAGCACTGCATCTTGATGAGCCTCACACCTAGGTTCCCCTTTCCAAACTATGGTGGGGGAGGGCTCCGGGATTTTGGAGGGAGCTTGGTCTCTTGCTAAGTAAAGTTGGCATGGAATCAACGGTAGAGATTGTGTTATGGTTGAGTGCTTTGATGATGGTTCAATTTTAAGAATTTTTCTAGTGTTGACTTATGGTGGACAAGGACAATCTGCTGGCAAAAATTGTTGGAGGAATTACGTTGGTGGTGGAGCAATTGTGCTTTACTTTCTCCCCTTGGCAATATTTCCTTGGTCAGATGGCAATGATAGAGTAGGTGGTGCACCATGTTTAATTCCAATGGGAATTGTGCCTTGTTCCAACGTTACCACGTTTTGGAGCAGGTGGTGTGCCATGTTTAATTTCCATACCATCTATGAAGCACTGACACCTCTAGAGGTCGAGGTATCGCAGTGTCAGACACGGGGACACGTACGGGACACGCCACGTGGCGTGTCCCATAATTTAATTTGAATTTTTCACGGGGACACGGCTGGGACATGGCGGGGACACCGATGGGGACACGGCAGGGGCCAAACTGCAATTTTTTTTTTAAATTTTGGGGGCCAAACTGTAATTTTAAAAAAAATTGGGGATCAAACTGTAATTTTTTTTTAAAAAATTGGGGCCATATTATAATATTTTTAAAATTTCTGAGTGCTAAACTATATTTATTTATTTATTTATATATATAAATAAATAAATAAATAAATAAATAAATATACACGTGGCGTGTCTCCCGCCATGTCCGTGTCCCCATATTTTTAGAATTCCCGTGTCTCGGTGTTGGTTTCGGTGTCCGTGTCGTTGCATCATAGCATACCATGTACTGGCATAATCAGACTTCTTGGTGAAATGATATAAACTTTTGAGGATCGTCTTATATGGAAAGTAGTTGTGCCTTTTGCTAATAATTTAATCGGTCTAGGTCAATCAACCTCATAGTCCACAGCTGATCAAAAAAAAGAAAGAAAACTCACAGTCTACAGTTCTTTGGTGTTTCTCTCCTTTGCTTTTCTGAATCTTAAAGGCGTTTGCATAGTAATCCCTTCGTCCCAATTTGTTTGTCTATTTTTTGACTTTTTGATTTTCCCAAAATGTTTGTCTATTTTGAAAAGTTAGTGAGTGAAAATCTATGTAATTTCTTTTTGTCCCTTTTTGAATTTAAAAAGTCGAGGGACCTTTCGTGGTAGAACTCGGTGAACTGGGCATACTTTTTCCCAACCTTCAATGGGCCTTGCTTCTGTTATGATTTTTTTCTACTTTCTTTAATTTAGTGGGGGTTCGAGTTAAGAATATATAGTACACCTTTTGGGCCTAGTATTTTATGGGAATTTGAAACTTACATGAGTAATGATTTTGTTCCCTTAAAAAGTTGCTTTCTGAAAAATGGACAAACAAGTTGGGAAGGACGGAGTACCATTTTGGAACAATTTTTTCACTGGCAATGATGACAAAAAGGCCGGACTTACATCTGCCTCCAAATGGTTGGTAGTAGATTGACGAAACATTTCCTAAGGTATTTGCTGAGCCAGCTGTTTGATTTGGACATGTCTGTAGTTGCTGATCTTATTTTGGGTTTTGATGCAATTATTTTCTTCTTGTTCTAGCTCATTAAAAGGTTAATGCTAGCACAAATGAAACAACATAAAAGAAATATACTAACACTAATCAGGGTTTTATTTTTGTATGTTGAAAAAATAAATTTATTTATGATTATTTGTTCTATCAATTTGTAAAATATAGAATAATACGTTGAAAAAATTCAATATAGTACATATCCCCGTATTTGTATTCTAAAATGGATCCATAATCCATATCCATGTATCCCCAATTATTATGTTAGGTATCAGGTGCCTAGATTTACACCCCGCACCCGATACTTGCACCCGAGTTCTTGTAACATAGAACTATAGAAGTATTCAAGCCTCGGCATAGAGTGTCACATAGAATAAAAAGGCAAAAGTTTTAGCAAATATACATCCCCATGTTGGCCCAATTACCTAAGAAACTAAGAGAGGGCAACCATGGCTAATAAAGACTTTGAAGCTCAATAAAATAATTTGTTTTTAGTTGAACCTGATAAATTAGTAGTAATAGATAAATAATCGTATGCATACGAATGTTGTACACGCACACACAGTTGATACCAGATTACCAGGCGATTTAAGTCGATACAACACAAAGACATGGGTGATTTGCGTGCAACATCAAAATCGAAAACAAGTATTTACTTATTTGTGTGATTTGGCTTTGAGCTTAGTTGAACAGAGATTTGGCCTAATTTCACTTTAGTCCTGTCCCATTGAAAATAGAAGCACTTGACACATCCCGTGTCGTGTCGACACGGGTACTTTACCAAATTTGGGGATCCATGTAACACAAACAATTGGGTATATTTAGGAAAGGGAATTGTTCGAATTTTCCTTCAATTGTGTAAGTGTACTCTACACACTTTCTTTTTTCACTGGCTATGATGACAAAAAGGCCGGACTTACAGCTGCTTCCTGATGGTTGGTAGTAGATTGATGAAATATCCCCTAAGGTACTTGCTGAGCCAGTTGTGTGGTTTGGATGCGCGTTTTTGGGCGCCGATCTTGTGTTCTAATAAAATTATTTGTTCTCGTTAACTGTAGAGCTACGCTTTTAACCTATTCTTGTTCTCGATGTTCTGTTTAGGATCCCTAACTGAACTTACTGTTTGGGACTATTACCTGCTGACTCTAATAGCATCCAAAAATCATTCTAATGTTTGTCTTGTCGTTCACCTTTTGTTGCAGTGATGATGTTGCTTTTGCACTGAAAGACAGCAAGGAGCTACCCTGGTTGGCCAAGTACTTGTGACTCAAAATCTGAGAAACTAAATGGAGATTATTTATTTCTCGCTTTTTTCTATTTTCATCAGTTCTTCATTCTCACCATTTTTCGGAAACATTCGGATAAACCTTTCCTTTTTTCCTCCCTTGTTTTCTCTCCCTTGTTCCCCCCATCCCCCAGTTTTGAATTTGAGAAACATTGTGGTTTGAGGCACTCCTCCAGTTTTATCTTATCTGCGAATTCTATTGAGACCAACTCATTGCATTTTATTTTATTTTTCTTGATTATGTGGATCCATTCTGTTTTTCTGCATAAGATGTCATGAATTGAGCTCTCAGGCTCTCAGCACTGGCTATGCATTTCAAGTGAAGAAAGACTGCATATAGAGTTAGCCTCTCAAGGCCTTCTCCTTCATTAGGATTTGATAGGGACCGATGCGAGCTTTAAAGGGGGAATCGAGAAGGGGTGTGCAGGATGCTTATTAGGGTTATGCAGGAGCTTTATTATGCCCATTTTTTTCATGTTGATAACTCAGGGTGTTCGAGCCAATTTATGCACATATGCACCTTCTCTAAGTTTCAAACTTCAAGTTCTTAAGTTTCAGGGCTTAGGCCCCGTTCCAACTAACCTTCTTTTTTGAAAACTTCTTTTTCTTTAATTTTCAAACTCAAATATAATGAAAATGAAAAATAATTTTTTGATTTTTCTTGCACCGTATAAAAGATCTCAATAAAATCTATCAAACAAGATCCATATTGGTAGGAAAATTATTTGCATAAACATATAATTTTTGGGCTTGAAATTACCTTTCTTTTTCCAAAACCTTCTTTTTTTAGAGTTGGAACACCCCCTTAGTTAACCGTTAAGTTGGCATATGCACCTACTTGTAACTTTAGAGGTCGTGTTAAAGGAAAACTCTATTTTTACGTAAAATTGGGAAGAAAATATAATGAGAATGATGAGGATATTTTGTATATTAAAGTAGAATGTCCACAATAATTAATAATAAACAACATTCTTTTATACATGAACATGATAGTAAGTTTGGATTATAAAGTCCAGCTTACCGAGTTGGACCTGCAATATAGGGAGCAAAGTCGAAAGTTTCACCCAAAATCACATTTCAATTTTCGCTGCTGATTTTGCCACTTCCTTTTTTGTTAACGTCACTCCCTTGCAAGTGTATTTTTGCATTAAAAATACATTTGCAGGGGAGTGGCGTTAACAAAAAAGAGAGTGGCAAAATCATTTTCCTTTTTGAAGTTCCAGTGTAGTTCAGTGACTTAAAATACTCTTTTTGATTTGTACAGAGTTCCCCCCCCGGTTGAGGGATAAATATTTATTTTTTAAATCAAAAGCGATATATTGTGAGAGAATGACCTGTCTCGTAAAAAAAAAAATAAGTACTTAAAAAATACGTAGTAATTAAGAACTTTAGCGGAACGGGGATTTTCATACTAAAAAACAACTAATTAATGACTGGGAGAGCCAAATTTGCAAATCTTTGTTTCTGAGCAGAAATAACGATAAGCTGAACTCGAGGTAGGTAAAACTCATACCAAACTCCCTACAAAAGAAAGGTATGCCTAACTAAGGTTCTGCTGGTTACTTATAAAAAAAAAAAAAGGAGGAGGTTATGCTGGCTACTTAATACTACCTCCTACTTTCCCATTTATGAGGTGGTGCCTATCATTTATGATTTTTAAAAAAATAAAAAATGCAACTTATATGGATAAAATTAGATACAAATTGATTGGACTACTATAGTACTGTCACTTGCCCGGTTGCTAAATCAACCGGACAAGTGAAAAGTGTAAGATAAAGCCAAAATTAAGGAGAAACAACAGAACAATGGCTAATACAATTAGAATTTCCCATGGTAATTAAAAACAAGAGATGGCGGTATATATAAAACGTAATGGAAAACATAAAAGATTTCCATGGATTTCAAACATTGCATAATTTCTTATGGCTTTTGTCTGACAATTTCCTGTTTGGGGGCTTAATTATTTTTGTATTTTGCATTTTGGATTGTGGCCAGAATTGATTGTGAATCTGGTAGAGTGTTTCGGAGATATGTGAAGAGTAGATTTTGTAACAGGGTAATGTTTGGGAGGATAATCCTCAAAATAGATGATGAATGAATATTTCGGGAATAAATTGAGAATGAAAAAGCTCATTCAGGGCTGATTCTCAGATTGTGCATCTAAAATGTACTCCCTCAGTCCCAATTTGTTTGTCTAACCTTGAAAATTTTAATTTTATAAGGAATACAATGAGTACACTTAAAAAGATACAACTTTCCACATTTACCTTCAACTTTTTTTAAAAAGTTACTTTATTCCACTAAAGAAAGGGCAAAAAGGTACAAGTCAAATGGACAAACATTTTGGAAAACTTAAAAGTCAAAAAGTGGATAAACAAATCGAGACGGAGGGAATAGTTTCTATAATGCATTGTAGGAGAATCCATTCTCATAAGGCAGCTCCCAAACAAAAAAGAGAGTAGGAAAATGCACAATCACAATGCATGAACTGACTCCCAAACAGGCGTTTATTTTAACTTCAAAATTTTATCATCTTCTCTCTCATAAATAAGGATTGGGGGGCTTGGATGCCGTCCATTTGGCAATTCAACGGTTCAAATCTCATCTCGGCAATGAACGGCTTGAATGCAACATGGGTGAAGATGAGATTTGAACCGTTGGATTGCCGAACGGACGACATCCGAGCCGCGCAACATGGTGCTCTGCAGCAGCTGCACAGCACGAACCCCAGATCCAATAAATAATTAGTACTACTATTTAATGGGAGGAATATGCAACGGATCAAGCTTTTTCTAGCTTGACTTCTCCTCTGATGGTTAAAAACTTGTGAGAAATGCTACAGAGCCATATATGTTTGGTCGACGGATCAAAAAAGAAAAAGTAAAAGGACAGATATGTTTGGAGTTTGGAGCCGCACGACATACATAAATCCCACATGATACATGTGAGACCGACACATATTGAACGACTCAAAAAATATCTACGTCCATATATATGTGTCCCAATCATTTTACAAAAATTATTTTGAGATTAACTCGTTATGCAGTCAAGCCAAACTTAATCTTTTTGACACTTCCTAATCTTCTGAGCTCTACTTTTTTTGGGATAAGCCTTCTGAGCTCTACTTGATTACCTAACAATTGATGAATAGACCAAGATATCCAAGCGTCAGCTCGGCTCGGCTCCTAACTGACTCTAGTGAAGCTCGTTTCTAATCGACTCATATAATAAACAAGCCGAAGTAGCCGATCAAAAAAAATAAATAAACAAGCCGAAGTAATAAAGCAGCTGTCTAAGTAATTTTACTGTTTGTAGCAGCCAGCTTCATTAAAGCTTCTCGATTGATACTAAAAAATACATCACCAAACGCTACATACATACGTAGGTTAATTTAGGTAGCTAGTTTAACTAACTCTAAACCCTATTCTATTTGTAGTTCCAAGCATTCAAACTTTTCTGCCTATGGAGGGAAGCCTTTCGGCGGGTCTATCTCGAGAGTTGCTCTATCCATACCTGGTTTCTCCACTTGGCCACTCCACCAACCCTCAAAACTGTGATCGATGGGTCCGGCTCTTGCGTTTTAGTTCCAGGCGTTTCTTTTTTTTTGTTTAAAGCAAAGACTAAAGATGGAGCTAGCTTTTTTTTTTTGTTGGACTATTATAAGGTGCCAAAGTACGAGGGGCGGCCCCTAACATTTGAAAATTTTCGGTGGTCTAAAGTGACCGCACCTCAAATTTTAGCTCAGAGCTGGCTCTCTGCTTCCAAATATTTTGAAATCTACCATCAACTACATGAAACTCGTATTAGGGCTATAAACGAGCCGATCTGAGCTTTGTTGATTTCGAGCTCGAATTATTTACTAAACGGGCCAAAAATTTGAGTTCGAGCTTGGCTCAAGCCTTAACTAGCCGAGTTTAGTCATTCACTGAACGAGCCTCTTTAATCGAGCCGACTAGCCGAGCCTTCCTCAATGACCCGAGCTTTTTTTTCCTAATAAGCCGAGCTCCACTCAGCTCGTTTATTAAATGAGCCAAAAACTCAAGCTCGAGCTTGACTCATTCAGTAAACGAGTACTCTTATATAACTGTGGCTATAAAAGCGACCCAAGATCAAAAGGCGTACTAATTTCTCAGTGTACGTGCCAGTGAGCATAGACAAAATTTCACCATCACTACTAGACATCCTTCTAATTTAACTTCTAATCCATTTTCTCATTCATCACTGCAACTCTCTCTCTCTCTCTCTCTCTCTCTCTCTCTCTCTCTCTCTCTCTCTCTCTCTCTAACCTGTGGTGCATGTTTGGAAATGGGGTTATTATATCCAGCCATACTAGCTTTTCCTTTCGGCTGCTTATACATTTTCACAGGCCTCATCGTTAATGTCATTCAGGTATATTAGTCCAGATGCTAATTGTATTTGTTTGCAATGGAAAAACAGCAAATTTATTTATGCATGATTAACAAACTAATTAAACAACCCACGTAATAATTAGTTTTCCGTAAATAAGAGCCATCATGGATTTTTTGTTTTTAAAATGGAAGGCAACATTGTGCTGCATCGATCCAAATGTACTACGGGATTGTCGTGCGCATCGATAGAGCCTTTCAATATATCATCGTCAGTCGTCACGATTCAAATCGCTTATTTTGAAGCTAGTGTTCGATAGGCATATATATATATGTGTGTACAAATTCTCAGGTTAATCAGACATTTATAACTCCATGATCGAAATTAATTTAGCTTACATACAATTTATTCCCTGATTCATACTAATCATTTACTCTCGTTATTGCTTGGTTTGTCTTATCTTCTGAAAACCTACACTAACTTTTGCCGATCAACTTCTCTTCCAAGGTGTTAATCTAACTATTCTAACAATACTGACTTTGGCCGATAAAAAAAAGTATACCACATACGAAATTTTCTCACCTTACAGTATTTCTCTTTTAGATTTGCATGCATATCTTGCGTCGTTATTAATCAGATAGTTTTTTTTTTTTCCAAAATATTTTGTCCAGGCAACTTGCTTTGTGTTTATTTGGCCCTTGTCAAGGAGCTTGTTCAGGAGGATAAATGGAGTGGTGGTTCAGATGCTGTGGTTGGAGTTTTTATTTTGCTTGCAATGGTGGGCTGGCATTAAGGTACGCTAGCGCTTGCGGCACACGTGATGCGTGTGTGCAAGTGGTGAGGAAGAAAAACAAAATTGCTAACACTCTTCGGATTTGACCCAAGAATATTGAAAAATAGAAATTTGAAAACATATACTTCATCTGTCTCAATTTAAATGTTTCCTGCAATTTTTTGTGCATTTTCAAACCCCCAAAAAATATATTTGTACATATTATTTTTTTTAATTTTCTTACACCAAATTAAAGTGTTCATTGAGTACTTTAATTTGATGTAAAAAAAATAAAATGTAAAAGTATATTTTTTTGGAGTTTGAAAATGCACGAAAAATGGTAAGAAATATTTAAATTGGGACGAAAGGAGTATATGTCTATGGAAGGATCATTCAACTAAAGCATGAATCAAATAATCAATTGAACTCACATTACCAACTTTCATTTGTTCGTTTGGGGGTCTCAAAACCTCTAGGCACAATTTCCAACAAGTTTTCTCTCTCTATCTCTCTCCACTTATTACTTTCAAAAACCTCCCTCAAAACTTAAAACGAACAAGAAATTCCACTGAAAACACACAATTGCACTGAAAACAAAACCAAAAGAATAACTTTGCAAACCTAGGCCCGTTCAGTTGCACGGAAAAGACGAAAAAATCAAATATTTGTAATTTTATCTGTGTTCAATTACCAGGAAAATGTAGGATCTACAACTTCAACTTTTCTGCTCAGAAAAGAAAATTCTTATTTTCTTGCAAGATTTCTTGTTAACAGAACACATACACAAAAATAAATTTCATTTCTTTTCTCACCTCACTTTATTTTTTTTAAGTTCTCACTCAATATTCCTGACAACTGAACAAAATTTTTTACTATTCATCAAACTTAAAATATTTTCTTCTCTTTTCCTCCTTCAATCCTTCAATTAAACAACTCCTTCAATCCTTCAATCAAACAATAGAATGGAATTTTGTTTTCGGAAATTCTAGGACCACACCCATTTGCACACCCATATACACACCCACACACAAATGTGTGGGCCCCACACACACTGCAGTCCGGCTAAAGGGAATTTATTATTTTATTGTTATATTTCAATACAAAGTTAGGTTCTGTTCTCTGCCATAGATTGCTTTTGAAACATTGATTACTTGTCTTGTCTGTCCTTTATTTTGTTACAAAATGACAAATTTAACCCTAATCACTTTAAACTTCATAGCCCAAGCACGAGAAAAGATGGACACATATACAACGCTCCACTGAAGATCTTAAATGAGGGAAACTTATTCAAGGAGTTGTTTAATCAAGCGCATCTATTTTAGTTTTGGACAGTTCATCTATTTTGATTTTGAACGGTTCAAATTTTAATAAAAATTTTTCAAAAAAAAGTAAAATTTTTTCTGAAATTTTTTATTAATATTCAGATAGTTGTGATTCACTTTCGTAAACTTACTTTATGGAAACTTCCGCAAAGAAGTTTTTTTGGTATTAAAATATTCATTACTTTAGTATATAAACAGTATAAAAAAATTAAGTGTTCAAATTTTTAATCCGTTTGAATTGGTGCGAATATTTTATTTTTTATTATATTATTCTAAAAGGTTATAATTAATTTTTATCTCTGTGAAGAATGACAAGAGGGTAATTCCATATACCAACTCACCTAGACAATTGCTGATTAGGAAGAGGCATAATGGACGCTTTAAATACACACACATGCACATAATATCCAAACTCCCGATGTGGGAACCAACTCAACTGACGCAGACCCAAGAGTCTCGCCACTAAAGAGTGACACTACGACAGAGGGCCCAAGGAGCCTGCACCAGAGATCAAGCACCCAAACCATAACGGGTGGGCAAGACTTGGTTGCTTTGAAGGAAGGCAATAGGATAATTTCACATACCAACTCACTTAGGCAATTGCTGATTAGAGAGAGTCATAATGAACCCTTTAAACACACATACAATACTCAAACTTCTGATGTGGGAGCCAATTAATTTTTATCTCTGTGGCTCTTATAAGTATGATTTTCGCTTCGATTCAAACAGTTTGAAAATTTGAACACTTAACTTTTTAGAAATACTAATTTCAAAATTATTTTTGTTGGTGCCAAAATACTAGTCACAAAAATGTTTGTACCATGTGCAGTATATAAAACTTTTATGCGCTTAAATTTTGGCACCAACTAAAATTTTTTTAACATTATCACTACCCTAATTTTTTGAGATTGTTTATATAATAAAAAGTATGGTTAATTTCAGAGAGAGAAACTAAAATTATAATAATAGAGAGTGGGTAAAATAAAGAATATTGGTGTAATATTAAAAGAAATATAAATAGGTAAAATGTAAAATATATTTATTAGCAATTTTTGAACAATTTTTGCTAACTACTGATGTACATGCGCTAATTTTTTTTGTTTTGTTTTACTGTCACTTGAAGACTCCAGTTTAGAAAATGCAAGAAAGGAGTGCAAGGGTTAATTTTGTAAACACTGTCAGACTGATGGACATTGTAATAATGAGCCATTGCCACAGTGCCAATAAAGCAGTGCCTTGTTAAATTCTCCTTTCTTTTCCTTGAATTCCAGCCCGTTATTTTCCCAGGTGTTTCAAGCTTCTCGCCGGCTGTAATCTCTCTCTCTCTCTCACTTTATACTCTTCTAGTGGAGGAAAAGTAGCTGGGTTTTTCTTCCTTGCCGGTTACTTGCTTGTTAAAATGTTCCAGTGAACAACCCTTTGTCCTTTTCTATTCTTTTATTTTTGCCCTTAGGAATTTTTAGTTTCTCTGAATTCTGTATTTCAATATGATCGTCAGGACTTTGAGGTAACAGTTACAATTACTAATACTTTAGAGCAAGTTTATCAATAGTTTGGTAAAATTTCTAGTAAACAGTACATTTTTTTCATTTTACCTACTCATATTTCTCTTAACATTATATTAATATTATCTATTTTACCAAACTCCAATTAAAAAATATATTTTTCACTCATTTTTTTTTTATCTTTATTGTTTAAAGAGAGGAGAAAGGAGGGAGGAGAGAGAAAAAGAAATAATAAAAAAAGAAAGGAGTATGAATAGTGCATAGGTAAAAATAAAGAATAACTATTCATTTTATTTCCTCTTTTAGCTTATTGGTGTAGACTATTTTTTATGTTTCTCTTAGGTAAAATAGCAAAAAATGTATTTTTGCTCATTTAGTGTACTTGCTCTTAGTACCTGTTATGTTAATTGCCTCTTTGCATAAGTTTAAGCACGAAATTCGATGGATTTGTTTTTCTTTTTTTGGTTTCACGGTCGTGGAGTGTGGAGTTTATGCGCAGTTCAACTAATCCCCTTCCCATTCCGGTCAAAGACACCCATCCCGCCAAGACTATGAAATTCACAAAAAATTACTTTCTTGCGGTCTGACCTAAACATCCAACAGTAGTGTGGGGAGCAAACCAACCAAAGACTAACACTTGAGCTGAATTCGATGGATTTAGCTTCAATAGTTCTGGACTTCAACCGAAAACCAGAAAATGGGCTTAAACTCGCTTTTATACAAGTAACTACATTAACAAGAGGGTCTTTTCCTTTCTCCAACTTGTCGCATATTTTGAATTACTATTAAGTGAACTAGAAATCCTGCAACGTATCCGATACTTCTTACCATTATAGGAATTTATTTACTTATACAGCTTATGGGTACGTTTAGGGATAACAGGATATACATCTTAATACATATCTGCAAGTATTCTAGGATTATGGCTTTTTAGACGTATCCAATGCTCATTGGGTGGAAGTTACACTAACTACCATATTGCATAGCAACACTTTCGAGTTAGAGCCGAGTATTGTCTGGTGTCATCTCTGTTTCTCTTTTTGGCTGCAGGTTCAATTGTACACCGATTCAAAAACTTATAAATTATTAGGTCAGAAAAGTTCGTCCTTGGCTTAGTTATTCTTCTTTCTAATTACAGCAATGTAGGTGCTTTTTGTTCGCTATGATTTTGAATATTTTTGTTGTAATATGGTTGCTGTTTGATAAATTTTCAGGTAAAGAGCACGCACTTATCATTCCCAATCATAGGCATGATGTTGATTGGCTCGTTGTATGGACATTAGCTCAGGTTATTTCCATTATCATCATTACTTGATAACTAAATGGTTGTAAACAATAAAATCCAATTATTGATTTTAATGCACTTTGATGCTTATTTGCGATGAATAATATTCACGTTATACGTCTGGTCATCATAATATTTTTGTATTCCTTAGACTCTTTCCTCATTCGATAATCTCCTCCTTTCTTCACTTTGTACGAAGTGTAGCTAGGGTCAATCTAGTTGAATTTTTGTGTTCCGATTTAATAGTTTCCTTTTTTCACTTTGATTATTCTCAAAGGAGAAGTTTATTCTCTTTAACAAATGTATGCGGCTCCAATGATTAAACAAAAGACCTTTCTTGATTGACATGATGTTATCCTGAGTTATGTAGCTCCTTGCCTTTAGGTTTAGAGCATTACCAAATTAGAAGGAATGAGCTCGATGGTTGGTCATTTTACCTTTTTTAAGAGAATGTTTTTGGTGGATCTCAAGCGTTTTGGTGGAGAAAGTGTTTCATGAATACCGCGTAGAAAAGTCAAGACTCAAGCCCATGCTCAGTGATAAAAAGTTTAAAGGATCTATTTCCCGTTTCGATGTTCTTTCAAAACATGTTTCGCTGGGGGTGAACTCTGTAAATCGTAGTTCAATGTGCTATGCCCCCCCAAATCCCTATGGACCAAAGAGTTGCCTGGTGATCCCTAGGCCTGCCAAATTTGGATTCCAAATTTGACATATCTTTAGTCTTCTACGTGGTTGTTCATCACCTAAAACTATTGATGATACTCTCATGTCTTGAATAAAGATGCACTAGTCATTTCCTTTTGCCATTGCACTTGAGTGGAAGGGTGAAGTTCTTTTCTAGCACTCATTTGTTTTTTTGTTTCGTTACTGATCAAGCAATCGGCTTACCAAATTTCAGTATTTCGGTTGCCTTGGTAGCGCACCTGTAATTTCAAAGGATTCTTCAAAATTCTTCCCGGTAAGGTTCCTAACTTACTAAAATCATCTAGATTTTGTTGATGAGAAGAATCCTGCTTTAATTTTGTAATGCAATCAGATGACCTATTGGTTTAGGAATTCTTGGTTGTAGATTTCAAGTGGTTAGTGACTTAGTGTCCATTTATAAACTTATAAATAAAATATTACAATGTTGTCCTATTGTCAACTAGCCTTCTTTTTTACATATTCAACTAGTCAATGTTATATGCAGGTCTTGGGCTGGTCAACATGGTTTTCTGATTTCGTCTACTTGAAAAGGAATTGGAATAAAGATGAAGGCGTATTGAAGGTATGATACTTTGAAATCACTGATTAGTATGCCCTCTGTGTTGGGGCATATTGTTGATTGGGCCTTTTTCTTTGGTGCTTACCATCCAGTCAAGCCTCCAAGCATTGAAGGACTTCCCAAGGCCATTTTGGTTAATATTTTTTGTAGAAGGAACGCGCTTAACTCAGAAAAAGCTTTTAGCTGCCCAAGAATATGCTGCTTCTACAGGAATTCATGTTCCAAAAAATGTTTTGGTTCCTCGTACTAAGGTATAAGTTCTCCTGGCTGGTGTAGTTAAAGAGATTCATACTTGCTAATCCATTTTCTTCTTGAAGTCTTCAACAAGTTTCTCAACCAACTATCATTTGCATATGCGTGTGAAGTCATGCACGGTGAAAATAAGAAGTCAAACACACCAAATCCTGAACACATTTGATATCATTCCGCTCCGTTACATGTTTTTGTTTCATTACTGCTATGTGTTATATTTGGATGTATCTTGGGAAGTAATTGTAATTATGCCTATTTGTGCTTTATGGGTGAGAAGAAAATGCTGTTTACAAAGTTATAGAATTTCTTTTACTTTCACTTCATTTTCTTTTCCTATGTTTTCCCTTTCTATGGTTTTTCCCTTTCTATGTCCTTTGCCTCCACAAATCCTAGATTCCAGACATACTTAACAAATGGCAACAACTGGCAATTCATGTCGAAAATTTGCAGTACTAATATATTTTAACATACCTTCTATTATTGCTTCTAGGGCTTTGTTTCGACGGTGAAATACATTCGATCATTTGTTCCAGCTGTCTATGATGTTACACTAGCAGTCCCAAAGAATGTACCTCCTCCTTCTGTCAAGGGAATGTTCTCAAAGCAACCTTCTTTGGTAAGGCACTTTTATTAGCAGAACAAAGCATTATCATACAACATCATGGTTCAGATAAATGTATATCTGCACATGCACGCACAATTAATGACATGAACCTAAAGGGAGATGGTAAGAAAATATTGTCCCACATGACAAACCTTAGACATGGCTGCACATAAGGGGAGATGGTAAGAAAATATCGTCCCACATTGCTTGAGAGTGGAATGTGTGATCACGTGATATAGTTGTTGGGACCTCTCCATTGATTGTCAATTGGTTTTGGGTAGGATATAAAGTTTCCACAATTCCACCCATATTTTAAAATTTTAAAATTTACAACGCACGATGATTGACCTAGCAAAAAGGTTGCACGATGATAGACCTAAGAGGTTACAGGTGACAGACCTCAAACGCAACTGTACATGAGGGGGATGTTTAGCAAATATAGTCCCATATTGCTTGGGAGTGGAGTGATGAACTAGAGACATGATCCTTACTAGTTCTTGTTGATCTCATTTGCACCCAAATATTAGAGAAATTTATATTCTCTCGTTCACATCACATATACGCATTCTTCCTTTCTATGTTGCAACATGCATCCTCTCTCTGGTCACATTTTCTTATAAACACCAACGAAAGTTAGTCCAGCCTATTGTTATACAATAAATGCTATTTGTATCTAATGATAAACATGGAACACCTAATAAAGCCCGTACGGAATCAATCCATTTTGGTGTGATAAAACTTAATCTATAGTGCAAAAGTCCGGTTAGAAGGTTTCATGCTCATCAATTGAATGGTGGAGGTAATTGTTGTTTAGAGAATGAGAGAGAAGTGTTTAGGGTGTTAATTAACCCTAACACAAGAGAGAGCTTTTATTTATATTACTTAGTGACTTGTTACATAACTCCAACTATCCGATGTGGGACAAAGACTAACTATTCTAACATTCCCCCTCAAGCTAGAGAATAAATATCACAGAACCTCAGCTTGTTACATAATAACTCTAAACGTGGTTTAAATAACGGTTTGGTGAAGATATCTGCCAACTGAGCTCCTGTAGATAGCCAACATGCCACTATCTATCTTCTCCCGAACAATATGACAATCTACTTCGATATGTTTGGTTCTCTCATGAAATACCGGATTCGAAGCGATATGTATTGCTGCATGATTATCACAATACATAGGAATAGGTAACTGTATGCCAAATCCCAACTCCTTGAGCAAAGCTCTCAACCATACAATCTCGCACGTAGTATGAGCCATGGCACGATATTCTGCTTCAGCACTGGATTGAGCAACAACAGTTTGTTTCTTACCCTTCCAGGTAACTAGATTTCCACCAACAAAAGTACAATATCCAGTTGTTGACCTTCTATCAGATGGTGATCCTGCCCAATCAGCATCGGTAAAGGCCTCAACACGCAAATGACCATTTGAACGATACAATAGACCACGTCTAGGATTAGCCTTGAGATACTTCACAACATGAATACAAGCTTCCCAATGGGGAAGACAAGGGGCTGACATGAACTGACTTATCATACTGACAGCAAATGAGATATCAGGCCGTGTATTGGTAAGATAATTCAATTTGCCAACTAAGCAATGGCTTGGATGAGGAAATATCTCCCCCTGATCGACACACAGTTTGACGTTTGGGTCCATAGGAGTCTCCACAGGTTTTGCTCCCAATAAACCAGTCTCTTCTAGAATATCTAGCGTATACTTTCTTTGGGATAGACTAATCCCCTCCTTGGATCTTGCTACCTCAATACCCAAGAAATATCGCAGCTTACCCAAGTCTTTGGTGTGAAACTGACGTTGTAGAAAGTATTTTAGCTCATCAATACCTTTCTGATCATCCCCAGTAATAATGATATCATCCACATACACAATCAACACTACTTTTCCCCGATCGGACTGAATAGAAAAGACAGAATGATCAGAATGAGAGCGACGCATACCAAATTGCAACACAGCATCACTGAACCTGCCAAACCAAGCTCGAGGTGACTGCTTAAGACCATAAAGAGCTTTGCGAAGGCGAAACACCTGAGAACGCTCCCCCTGAGCAACAAACCCATGAGGTTGCTCCATATACACCTCCTCAAGTAGATCACCATGGAGAAACGCATTATTGACATCCAACTGAAATAAGAGCCAACCAAGATTGGCAGCCATAGAAATAAGAACCAGAACAGAGGTAATTTTGGCCACCGGAGAGAAAGTCTTGGCATAATCAACTCCATATGTCTGAGTATAGCCTTTGGCCACAAGACGGGCCTTGTACCATTCGATAGTGCCATCTGGATTATACTTAACTGTAAATACTCATCGACATCCAACGGTAGACTTCCCTGGTGGAAGAGGAACCAACTCCCAAGTGCCATTGTCGTGAAGAGCAGACATCTCACCCTCCATAGCTGTCCGCCACTCAGAAATAGATAAGGCCTCCTGAACAGTGTTAGGAACAAAAATGGACGAAACAAAAGTAGTAAAAGCACGAAGAGACGGAGACAGATGATTATAGGAAACAAACTGAGTACTAGGATGAGTAGTACAAGACCGAATACCTTTGCGAAAAGCAATAGGAAGATCAGGTGGGGGTGGAGGAGGTAGTAGTGGTGGTGGAGCGGGATCTGGGGACGGAGGAGGCGCGACAGTAGGCACTGGTGGGGCTGTTAATCTTTTTCGTTGACGAACATATACCCGTAAGGGTGGCATAGGAGCAGGAGGAACATCTATAGGAATAACATACTCAGACTCAGAAAGGACATACTCAGACTCAGGGGTTCCTGAAAAAAAAGGCAATGACTCATTAAAGGTGACATCAGCTCAGACAAAGTAACGACGAAGAGAGGGTGAGTAACACTTACACCCTTTCTGAGTACAGGAATACCCGGGAAAGCTACACCGGATTGAGCGGGGATCAAGTTTGTCCCGGTCAGGGTCTAGTGCATGAACATAGCATGTGCACCCGAATACCCGAGGGGGTAATGAGTGGAGAGACTAATCTGAAAATAAAACCTCATGCGGTATTTGACCACCAAGAACAGTGGAGGGCATACGGTTAATCAAGTAACAGGCTGTAAGAACAGCATCACTCCAGTAAGACTTAGGGACCTGCATTTGGATTAACATAGCACGCATAACTTCAGATAAGTGTCGGATCTTGCATTCGGCAACCCCATTTTGTTGTGGAGTCCGAGCGCAAAAAGACTGGTGAATTATCCCATGATCATCAAAAAAATGAGAAAGAGCATTATGAAAATATTCGCGTGCATTATCGGAACGAAAAATACGAATGCAAGTATCAAATTGAGTCTTTATTTCTGCATAAAATGACTTAAATACAGAAGACAACTTTGATCTCGTTTTCATAAGATAAAGATATGTAACACGAGAGAAATCATCGACAAAAATAACATAATACTGAAAACCAGCTAAAGTGGGAACATGAATAGGACCCCAAATATCCGAATGGACTAACTGAAAAGGACGTGACACACGACGCTCAACCCTAGGATAAAAAGACACTCGACGGTGTTTACTAAACTCACAGACTTCGCATTGCAAGTCCTTAACATGACTACATGATGGCACCAAGCGCTTCAGATTTTGAAGTGAGGGATGACCCAGACGACAATGTTGTTGATAGGGAGAAACTGATGATTGAAGAGCAACCGATGCAGGATAAATGTCATTGGTAAAGTAATATAGTCCACCACGTTCAGTACCCCCACCAATCTTCCTCCCCGTCTTTAGATCCTGAAACATACAACCATGAGAAGAAAAAGTGATGGAGCAGTTTAAAGATTTCGTAAGTTTACTAACAGACATAAGATTAAATGGAAAACGAGGAATATGAAAGACAGGGTCCAAAGTAAGGAATGGAGTAACAGAGACGGGACCCAAACCAGTAATTTCAAAAGTAGAACCATCAGCTAAGGTGACACGAGATGGTGGACCAATAGACCGACGACTGGAAAAGATAGTAGATGTACCAGTCATATGATATGATCTGAAGCACCAGAATCGATAACCCAAGGGGTGGAAGAATGAGAAGAGGCAACACAAGCAATGGAGGGACTGGTCGAGCAAGCGTAGCAGTAGAGGATGAAGTCTGATGAGACACAAGTCGCTGATACTCTTCTGCAGAAATAGTCACCACAGAGTCGGTAGGGTGAGGAAATGGTTCAGCATCCTCAAAAATAGCAGCTTGATGAGCCTGAGGGAACCCATGAAGATCATAGCACGTGTCCACGGTGTGATTGGTTCCCCCACAATGAGCACATGATCGGGAATCACGGCCACGACCACGATTACCTCCCCCTAACATGCGACCACCAAAAACACGACCAAAACCACCAATACCAGAACCACGATTACCCATACTAGAATCACGTCCACCAAAACCACGACCAGAACCACGTCCACTAAATTCAGAGTCACGACCACGACAATTAAAACCAGACTCACGGCCGCGCCGCGACCACGACCAGGGCTAAATGAAGTACCAGAAACAACAGAAGTCAATGCTGAACGATCAGGAGGTGGCGCAGATACAGATACAGAAGACTGACGAATGCGACTAAATACCTCGCTAAGAGAAGGAAGATCGCGAGACCCCAATAGATGATTACGGACAGGACCATACGGTGGCTAGGTTATGGCTAGATCTGAGTCTTTGGCTGAAATATGGTGGATAGGATTTCTGGGCTACTGTTCACAGTCGTGACACTGTTCACGGCGGCTACAGTAGTTGATTTTTGGGCTAGGGTTAGAATCTATGGTGGGTTAGGATTTCGCTCTGATACCATGTTGTTTAGAGAATGAGAGAGAAGTGTTTAGGGTGTTAATTAACCCTAACACAAGAGAGAGCTTTTATTTATATTACTTAGTGACTTGTTACATAACTCCAACTATCCGATGTGGGACAAAGACTAACTATTCTAACAGTAATCATGCATTTGAAATATTTAATTGTCACGGTCCTTCTGTTTCTTTGCAGAGTCAAACTATGTTTACTGCTTATCCCTTTTGAAGAAGTATTGTATGTTTCTGAACTAAGTATTATACGTGACTAGAGTGCTGGAAATGGAGATATCCTGCATATATTAGCACCTCTCAGACTAGAGTGCTATTTGATTTTTGTCTGAAAAGAGAGTTCTATTTGATTTGAATCCGCAATCTGAATCCTTGGGGGCCTAATCGCAATAAGGCCAACTTAATACCACTTAATAACTGCCAATAAAGGGCCTGTGGGATCGTCGTTGTTTATGCCTTCCCTCAGTTTGTGTGTGTATGAAGAGTTTTCAAATAGAATGTTTTTTGGTAACACATTTGGCAAGGCATGGATTGAAATGAATATAGGAGCTTGTGTGAGAGAACAGGCTTTGAAGGGAACTTAGAGATATTGCATATGCCAAAATTAGGGCCAACCCTTTTGGTTAGCTTTTTAGACAAACTACTGGCTTGTGTAGTTTCTAACTTCTATTGGCTTCATTAACTTCCCCATGAACAGAGGGAGGGGTGAAGTTAGGTTCAGTTCTATTTTTTGTCACAATTTTTTGTGGGGATAGTTACCAAGTGAATGACCATTCATGGTTTGGTATAGGTAAAGGTGTATATCAAGCGATACCCAGTAGAAGAGTTACCGAAATCAGATGAAGGCATTGCAGAATGGTGCAGAGACAGATTTGTTGCTAAGGTATGAAATGCTTTAACTTCCAGTTTGAACAAGTGAAAAACTGTTTTGTGGTCATACTGCAATATAGTGGTCACCAAGTGCCTAGGCTCACACTTACAATAGGGTGGGGAGAGGTATAAGGTATGCAGCCTTAGCCCCAATTGTTTGTGGTGAGGCTGATTCCTGTGATTTTAACTCGCGATGAAGTGCTGGACGAGATAGGACTTACTATCCAGTGGTGTTTGAATCAATGTTTTGTGTATAATAAATCACCGTAGTAAGAACAAAATCGGATTGAAGAAGTTTTAAAATTAGTTCAGTCTTTTCTGTCTTTATAAATTTAATCCAAATCAACAATCACAATTAATGATTGGAGTTGAAGGAAACTGAGCTCTATCTTAAATGATTTTTTGTTTGTAACCCAAAGTAGAAGTGTTAGTATCCTTCACATTCCATGCTAAAGTGACTTGGAATGGAAATTTTCAAGAAAAAAATCTCGAGAACGACGTCTCTTAAAAGAAATGTGAAAGGATTCTGGAATAGCATTGTTTTATGAATAAACATGGATGAATTGCCTCATCTTTTGCTTTTGCTAGTTAATACCTGAGACATAGCTAGTTGAATATATAATAGCGTGCCATCAACCCTACCATATTAGCATGACTTTTATAACGTATCATTTCCACATTCCACTCCCGAGTATGTATTCATGTTGAGGTTGAATAGAGCTTCTTGACTAATCTTTAGTATTTAGTTACCTTGTGATGACAAAAGTTTGTTTTACGCATCCAGGATGCTTTCCTAGACACATTTCTGGCGAGGGGAACATTTGGAGACCAAAAATATTACGATATTCAACCCAAAAAATCTCTCTATGTAAGATAATATGACCAGAAGTTCAGTTTTGTTGCGGTTTTGTTGTTCATTTTGCTCTTCGACTCTCATTTGGTTCTTCGACTTTCTCATTTTGTTTTGAACAGGTTGCCATATTCTGGATTGGTGCCTTACTTCTTAGTATTTACAAGCTCTTTCAAACGTGTTCCCCTCTATCATCGTGGAAAGGGATTGGAATTACAACGGCTACATTGTTCATTGTTGAGATGCTAATGTATGTCTTACTCTTATCCACTCAACAAGAGCAATCTACACCAGAGAAACAAGCAGCTTCTCCAAAGACAAGTCCAAACAAAGAGTGAACTTGAATTTATTTAAATTATCCGTGAAGTGGTTTCTTTTATTTTGTTGTTTCTATTAATTGGACCAAAAAATTGCAATCTTAGTGGCCATGATATTGAAAACTTGTAGCACGTATGACAACGGGATTGGGATTGAGACTGGAATTGTGACTGGAGTTGGTAATCTCATTATTTCCCTCTTTTCAGCCTTCAAATTTCACCTTTCTTTATACCATCAATGCATGTAATGAAATGAACACCTTTTACCGTGTATTTGAGTATGGGGTAGCAAAATCATACCCTTCTCATACCCGTCGGGTATTCTGCTACTACCTCGTTACCTGCTCCTTTCGGGGGGAAAATCGGGCAATGCCCTCCGCCAAATGACCAAATCAAATTGGATAATCCCTGAGTATATATGCATAATATGCCATCACTATTTTAAGGATTAGCTAAAAGTATTCATTGCCTTGCATAATGACCACATGACTGCCTAGAAGCTAATTTTCCATGCATAAGGTATTTTCCAAGCCTCTGACAGAATCCCAACCATCACAGAGCGTTGAACTTCTTCTAAAACAAAAACGCGTTATTATGTACAAGTGCACATAAAACAAATTTGCGATGTGCGATTGTGAAGTGGCGAATTTGGGATACAAGAATGAATACAGTTAAAACTTGGGGTCTTGAGTGTGCTCCGGTTGTTGAGTCCCAGGCCGGAGGCTTGTGGTCTCTTTCTTCTCCGGCTCCTCCTCGGCCCCCTAATCTGGTAGCAGTGGCCGGCAGGTGGCGGTGGTGGGGCAGCGGTTGTGGGTGGTCGGAGTGGTTGGATTTTGGGGTTTTTTTTAGTCTTTTCAGTTTTTCTCCGGCTGGTTTCCCCAGTCCGGATTCGTACCGGTCTGGTTTCCCCAGATCCAGTGGGTGGTGTTGGTGGGTAAATAAGGTTTTTGTGCTGTTTGTTGCTGTATCTCGTTTTGCTGGAGTAGTGCTGTGCGGTGGCTGGAGAGAATCGGTGTTCGGTGCTTTTTCCGTTTGCTTGGTGGTGCGGCAGTTGGAGCGGGTGTTGGTGGTGACTCAATAAGGCTCAGGGGCGTGGCCCTAGGCCATGTTTCGTCGTCAGCAGAGGGGGTGATCGGCAAGGGAGTTTTCTCGGCCATCGGCGCCGTGTGGCCGGTGATCGAAGATCCTGCTCGGGATTCCTACTTCGATCTCCGTGTCCGGAGCCTGTTGTGCCAGCGTAGGCTTGCCGGAGATATATCTCCATCCCTTCAGTTCGAGATCCAGTCGATTTCGGGTGGTTCCTCTCGGCTGGAGGCGGCTGGCATGCTTGTGGATTCCTTCCATGGTGGTCGTGTTTGATTTGTCTGTTTATTACTCCTGTTTCTATCGGCTTGTATAGTTTATCTCTAATAGGGTTCTTTTATCAGGCCGGGGCGGCTAGTGGTTAGATGGCTGACCCCTCGTGTCCCGATCCTTTGTGGCGGTGAGTCGTGCACAGGTCTAGTCACTAGTTTCGTGGTTTTTTATCGATGCCCCTGGGTCACCGTGCTCAGTATTTTATTTCGGTGATGGTTTGCTGTAGGTTCCCTATCCCTATTTTAGGATGGATTCGCTGTATTTAACCTATTTTGGCTTTTAATAAAATGGGATTCGATTAAAAAAAAAATTGATTTTGAGTCGGATACTTTAACAAATACAATTCTATTTTCTTATTCTAAATACTTTTTTGGGTACATTTTCTGTCATTTTTATTTTTTTAGAAAAAAGAGAATACCCATCTAGCTTTCCAGTTTTCAGGGCCGGCTCTGAAATTTACGGAGCCTAAAGTGAACTTTTCCAACAGGCCCTGAAATCCCATTATACTTTGCATAGTTAAAATTAATATTAGTTATGAAATTTAAAAATCCTTCATGACGTTACAAGATGGATTTTGCCGCCACCGCCCATTGTGAACCCTACCAGGCGTTTACTGGAGTAATCTAAACTGTTCATGCCCACAAAATAACATATCTACACAAAAAATCAGGTTGACTGGACATCAATAGATATATCAAAAGTTGATTTTTTTTTTTAAATGGATGGCCAAATTCTATAACTAGTTTTTTTTAAGTTAAATAGTTCATGACCATTTATTTTATAAGTCAAAATTTAATTTTTGATATAGATATTGATGTTTGATAAAATTAATTTTTTTTGTGTGGATATACTATTTTTGTAGACCTTACAAGATGAACGGTTTAGATTATTACAATGAATGCACGGTAGGACCCACAATGAGCGGCGAAAACGATGAAGTTTACACCTCATCCGGAAAGAATTTAAACAGATCTATTTGATAGGGGGCGGCTCTTTAGGGTTTCTTTTTTAATTTTTTTCTTTTAGGTTTTGGGCTTGGCCCAAAAGATGTTTCTGGGCTTGACCCAATAGGTGTGGGCTTGTTCCAATGGGTGTTCTTTGGTTGGCTTCTTGTCAATCTCAGATTGGTCTTGGATTCTTGGACCCTTGCTCCGTTAGTTAAAACATCTCGAAAACGATAACAGTACACTTCTCTTATTTTAGCTGCAACTGTAGCTATTAAACTTGCATAATCAAGTTTTCCACCATAGTTTTTTCAATAGACAACCATCAATCTTGATCTCTCTTGTAATATGGTTGATCGAGGTAGGTTTTTATCAAACTTTAATGTTGAATAGATTCTTTTCCCCAAGTCAATTGTAACCAAAATATTTAACAAGAGTGTATACGCAAACCCATGCATTTGGAAAAACTATCATTTACCTTCAAGTAAGTGAGCACATTGTGAGAACCCATTTTGGGAGTTCAAGTCCCTCATCAGGAAAGTATTGAAAGAGAATTCAATATATAAGTAAAGGCCGAGTAGCTACTGTATAACTTGAGATTAATCTTTTGAGCCATGTGGTCAGGCTAAGAGTAAATAGGTCGGCTGGCACGGGTCGTGACAGGTGGTATCAGAGCTGATACCAACTGGAAGTGTGAAGTGGGTCCCACAAGTGAGGAGCTTGGGGTGCTTGTCATGCTTAGGCAGTACTTATCTCACATCTCTTGGTGAGTGATAGTTGCTAAACCATGTAGTGCAACGGAGACGTTACAGCAAAGGTGGGGAGATTGTGAGAACCCACTTTGGGAGTTCAAGTCCCACATTGGGGGATTTGAAAACTGTTGAATTGTATATAAGGATTTGCGAGCAGCTACTATATAATTTGAGATTAACTTTTTGAGTCACGTGATTAGGTTAAAAGTAAGCACGTCAGCTGGCGCGAATCGTGACACACATCAATGGCTTAATTTCTTAGTTCTTTTGGTGAAACTTTTTCTCAAGACTTACAATATATTCAGAACATAAATCCCTCCTGTCAATACTGTAAAGCTCTTTTAAGCAAATCTTCCACTATAAAACTCCTTTAAGCAAATCTTCCAAAGTTACAGAATAAGAGAACTTATGTTTGCTTAAAATTAAATGTGAGGTGAGGTGTAGTAATAGGTGAGGTATTACCGTCGTGCATGATGCTCCCTTGTGTATCACTATAGAATTTTCTCTTTTGTATCATTTTTAATGATACGAAAATTATTTCTTTGTTGATAAAAAAATAATAATAATCTTATGTTTGCACATTTTCACTCCGGCTTTACTTTGAAGTGGCCCTTAAAATGTGTAATCAGGTTAACTTAATTTTAATTTATGCCTCACTTCTATATGAACCCATACAATTAGGGTCCCAAAAAATAGTCAAAATTTGGCAGCCTAAACTGGTGGCTTTACTGGCAAGTGGTTGGCTTCTTCAGTGGTGAGGCCTTATGCCTCCGTGCATTTGGATAGTGTTCAATTCCCGTGAGTCCCATTCCCCTCTTCCAAATTCTCTAGGATAGTATAAATTAAATTTAACAAATGACAAAAAAAAAAAACCCGGTGGCTTTACTGGCTTTAGCCCAAAACCCGTTGTGCCAGTTTCCACCAACTAATCATATGGGACCATTTTAAAAAACACATCTGACCATATCTGAACGACTTACATCTCCAATTTGACAAACAATAACATGTATACAGCCGCAATAAAAAAAAAAAATGCAACCCATTGTCAACCATAGCTTCGTAACAACTCTGTGCTATGTTTATTTTTCTTTGCAATCCCACAATAATGTTATTTTTATTTCTTGGATATGCCTTTCATTCCCCATGGTCGAAGCCATTTTTCTTGCTAGGTAGTATACAATTATTGATGAGAAAAATTGAAAGTTATGTCGATGCAAATGGGAAAATGGATTAGAACACTCAAATTATGTTTTGGAATCTAACCTTCGCCCAAAGGATGTAGGATAATATGTAAAAGGTGCATCGATATCCGAGAAAGATGTACTGATATTTGTAAAAATGTATTAATATCCGTGAGATATGTATTGATAACCGAGTTTTTTTAAAATTATTGATCTATTATCCTCTACCTAGTGGGCGGAGGTTAGCAAGACCGATCATTTGAATGCGGTGCGGACTCGTTTCTCCCAAATGGGTTGGACCTTATGTACACAAGGGTGGATCAATGCATCGTAGGAACTCCCGACAATTTTTTTAAAGTTCATACCATTTGCATTAAAGTTCAAAACATTAAGAAAAAAAACTCATGACATATATATGTCACGAAATCAAGATTAAATGCTATGAGTTCATGAACAAATATCAATTTCGAATACCAAAGCTATGAATTGAAGATTGATGTTATGACTTATGTCCAAACTCTATGAATTTCTACATATATTCGAGGGATGCATATCGTACGCATTTAAATATGATGTGCATCAATTTTATTTCAACACAAATTAGTAATAAAAAAAAAAAAAACATTTCCTCAAAATTATTTGTTGTTGATTGATAAATATCTAAAAATTGAGGTGGCAGTAGTCAAAATTGGGTCTTTTGGCTCATATAAATTATATTGTTGCCTTCCACTTGCCAAGTAAGAATGGCAATTTCTTGAATAATGCTATATAGATACCACCTTTAAATTTACAGCTTTAATTATGGAATGGGAGCCTCTCTCAAGTCCCCAAAGTCCTGTTCAGCCTATTTGTGAGCCCTTTTTGGAGCTCAATTCGAGGATTGGTATAGTTTACTTTTTAGAGCTCTTCTAAAATATGAATCACGTCAAAGGAACTGCGCGCTTTTTGAACAATGCAAGCCGGTTATTGGAGAAATTGAAAACAGAAGTAGCTTGGTAGCTAGCATTACTCAAAGTATGAGATAAGGTATTACAATTGCTTTAAAGACTATGAGTCTCTTCTTAATTAACCTTCAAAACAAATCAAATTGCTCACAAACAAGATTATACAGAGGATCTCTGCTTTTGGACCCTTTTTATTGAAAAATGCATTTGTTTAAAATTAAAACGCAAAGCCGAAATGTCTTCCCACGCAAAACCGAAAAAGGAATTGTTTATTCTTGTGGCACTTCAAACTATAGCATGCATACGACAGTATCGATGAGGCCGACGGCAGTGTGACTAGTAATGGTACGGCGGAGGTGGTGACATATAGTAGTATGATGCAGGAGGTGGTGGCGACTTCATTGGCGGAGGAGGTGATTTGTAGTAGTAAGGAAGTGGCGGCGATGGAGAAGGTGGAGGAGGAGATTTGTAGTAGTAAGGTGGTGGTGGTGATGGAGATGGTGGGGGTGGGGACTTGTAATAATAGGGTGGTGGAGGAGATGGTGATGGTGGTGGTGGTGACTTATAGTAGTATGGCGGAGGAGGGGAGGGAGAAGGTGGTGGAGGAGATTTGTAGTAATATGGTGGAGGGCGTGATGGAGATGGAGGAGGTGGTGACTTGTAGATGTATGGTGGTGGCGGACATGGGGATGGAGGAGGTGGAGACTTATAAATATATGGCGGAGGTGGGGATGGTGATGGTGGAGGTGGTGACTTGTAAATATAAGGAGGTGGAAGAGATGGGGAGGGAGGAGGTGGAGACTTATAAACATAGGGAGGAGGTGGAGATGGTGATGCAGGAGGTGGTGATTTGTAAATATAAGGAGGTGGAGGCGAGGGAGACGGAGGAGGGGGAGACTTGTAAACGTAGGGAGGAGGTGGGGATGGTGAAGGGGGAGGTGGTGACTTATAAATATAAGGAGGTGGAGGTGAGGGGGATGGAGGAGGCGGTGACTTGTAAATATAGGGAGGTGGAGGCGAGGGAGACGGGGGAGGGGGAGACTTATAAATGTAGGGAGGTGGAGGCGAGGGAGACGGGGGAGGGGGAGACTTATAAACGTAGGGAGGAGGTGGGGACGGTGACGGTGGAGGTGGTGATTTGTAAATATAAGGAGGTGGAGGCGAGGGAGACGGAGGAGGTGGTGACTTGTAGTAATAGGGTGGGGGAGGAGATGGAGACGGCGGTGGTGGAGAGTTGTAGTAGTACGGCGGGGGCGGTGAGCCATAATAATACGGTGGCAGTGGTGGCGACTTGTGGTAGTACGGTGGAAACGGCCACCAGTGTTTCGGCATTTCCGGCGTAGGAGGGGTGGGATAAAAATAAGGATGGTGACCAAAATTAGCAGCCACACTGCTGGCAAATGCCACTAAGCAAAATACCAAAGCACATACAAATTGAGGCCATTGCCCCAATATACTTCCCATCTCAAAAACAAACAACCCCCCTTAGAACAAATTGGTTTGTGTGTTTTTGCTTATTGATGAGGGAGGGGGACTCACCCTTTATATACTACTACTACTACTCCAAAGGTGTCACTTCTTGACTGTGTGATGCAAAATCTTTGTGTTTTTTTTTTCCCAAGGCAAAACAGGCTGGAATTAGAGGATAAACAATTAGTGGAAAACCCAAACCTCAAACTTCAGTTTTTTATTTTTTTCAAACAATTGGTGCCTGGAGGGTGTGGTTTCCCACTGAGATCTCCCTCTCTCTCTCTCTCTCTCTCTCTCTCTCTCAAAAGTTTGTTGTCATGTGACCAAAGTCAAGATCTGTGGTAGGTAATTACTCTTTATAATGTGCATGCTCCCCATATATACATGCATGGCTGTATTATTCAATCTCTTCTGTCACTCAATCATTCACTAAAACCGCGTTTCGTACATAGGATGGGAGAAACTTTTGGGTGCCGGTAGGGTAACACCACACACGGGGTATCCCGTCGGCGATCCGGACCTTCCAGACGTGTTTTGGACGGTTCGGATTTCAGAGAGAGAAAATGAGGAGAGTGTGGTGACGGAAGATAGAGGGAATAAAATTTGAGCCGTCCAAAATTTTTTGACAGTCCAGATCGCCGACGGGTATTGCCCGCTCAGCGCCCAAAAACTTCTCTGAAAACATGTTTAAGCAGACTAATTTTACTCAAGCCACAAACTTGTTTCAATAGACTTGTCCCATCCTCGAAATTGGCGGAATTTGATGAAATCAATTGCTTGTGGAGCTCCCCAATTCCATGTAGTTTAAAAATGTGGGTATTAATGGTATTCCGGTGCATTTCCGACCATTGTATTACGTGAGAATTTTAACGTCACTTTAGATTTCCACTCAATCTAATGGCCGAAAATACACCGTAAAACTGACATAGACAATTTTAGTAGGAGTACAAAAGATTTGAACTTACTTGGGAGACCCCCTTTACTCGAAAAATTATTCAATGTCCGTGGACATTGCCATGTTAGACTCCAATTGTTGCTAGAGATACTACCTTTTGCAAGGCTACAAGTTTGAATGCGTTTGAAGCTTATTTAGTTCGAATTTAGATCGACAACTAATGTGCACTCTAAGCCACCCAGATTTAGTGTGTTAGCAACGAGAGGTGGATGCGTAATTTCGAGGAAGGAGGACCAAATTAAAAATAATTAATCTTGAGTTTTGAGAAATTATTGTAAAAAAAAATTCATTTAGAAGAGACAAAAAGTAAAAGTCCCAAGCTTTTTAAGGGGGCTAAAAAACATGAAAGCAAATGATAATACCGAAACTGTTTATTGTCGAAGTTTTAATGTAGAAGAGCCTTGGACCCTGCAAATGTTATAACCATTCTATTCAGTACAGATTTTGACATTAACTAAAATGTTTTTTTGGCATTATTAGCTCACAAAATGACATTATGTAACCCAAAAGGGTTGGCCAAGTGGTGTTGTGAAACGGTTGTGGGACGAGCTGTTGTGATTAGTCTGAATGTGCGTAAAGTGGCCCGGGATACCCTGCATAACCAAAAAAAAGAAAGAAAATGACACTATGTAAAAATTAGGGGTGGCAAATCGAAATCAAACCCACCCACTAGAAAATAGACCCAACCCAACCCATTTAATAATTGGGTTAAAATGGGTCCAACACATCTAACCTATTTATTAATTGGGTCAACTAAAATGAACCAATAAGTCATGAACATTGTTAGCAAAAATCATTAGTGTAATTAGTGCCAAAAGTCAGAATTAGTTAAGAGTTAGTTAGCTTGGTTAAGGTAGCTAGTTAGCTGAGCAGTCTTGGCTCACTTTCTGTTGAAATTCTGTTGGGACAAGTAGTGGCACAGCTGGCAGTTAGTGAGGGGGCTTATATACTCATATTAGGGCCTTGATGTAATTCATTCGGTGGAAAATAAATTGGGAGAGAGAGAATATTTTCAGACTTGAGTTGTATTCTTGATTTCTTGATTCTTGTATCAATTCTGTAAATTTTCATATGGTATAGGAAATGAATCCCACATTACTTGGGAGTGGAATGGGTGATCACTTAATAACATCTGGGACCTTTCCACTCATTGCCAATTGGTTTTGAGATGAATATAAAGTTTCCTCATGGTATCTGAGCGGAGCCCATTCCACCCCACATTTTAAAAATTAACAATCCACACCCCATGATGACAGACCAGCAAAAAGGCTGCACGATGATAAGACCCAAAAGTGGCCACACGTGACAGACTTCAAACGCCCCACGATGACAGACCAGCAAAAAGACTGCACGATGATAGGACCCAAAAGTGGCCACACGTGACAGACCTCAAACGCGGCTGCACGTGAAGGGGATGTTAAGGAAATGAATCCCACATTGCTTGGGAGTGAAATGGGTGATCAGACCTCAAACGCGGCTGCACGTGAGAGGGGATGTTAAGGAAATGAATCCCACATTGCTTGGGAGTAAAATGGGTAATCATTTAATAACATCTGGGACCTCTCTGCTCATTGCCAATTGGTTTTGAGATGGATATAAAGTTTTCACAAACATAACCCGACAAAAAAATATTAGAAAGACAGGTTTGTAATGCTAACAAATGCGTACAAGATCAATTTGCAATGCTTTTTTACTGCTGTTTCCAGTATTAATAGAAAGTTTCGTAAGTCGGGAAAAAGAAGAAGTGAAGGGAATCTTATGGAATACAGTATATAATTAAACCGATATAATTTGGGTATGTAGCGTGTTGATAAAAAAAAACTATATGTAGCGACAAGAGTGCTCAACTAATAGAGGTGTAATATCGGATGACAGAAATTTAATAACGGAGTAGTCGTGAATAAGTTCTTCACGCGGCTTTGCACAATCTTGCCTGTTCATTCGCGCAATCAATGGTTGGAATTGACCGGTCAAAATTGGTTTTCAATCCTGATCGTCCAAAAACTCTTTGGACGTGTGCGCGATTATGTAAAATTTACAAATCATGATAAATAAATAAATAAAAAACTTAAAAAATGGCAAATACTACCAGAAAAACAACAACTACCATAAAAATGATTAATTTAACCTAAGAAATTAATTATTGTTTGCCTGTTGTGGTGTTGAGAATGAGTTCTATACATTAAAATTAAATGTTCACAAACATAGTTCCAGCAGTAAATGAAAACAACAACATAGGTAGAATCCTAATCTCTGAGCCAGGAGGTTAACACCAACTCCTCCGTTTCAGAGTTATCTGTTCGTCATTTTAGTATATAGGGATAATATGGTAATTGTAGTGGACATGGATATTTTAGTCATTTAAATGTATAGGGGTAATATGGTCATTTTAGTTCCATGGGTATTTTAGTCATTTTAAAATTTTAATATGTAATTGGGTTAATGGGCGGGTTGGATTTTATTTTAATTAAATGGGTCGAGCCGGATATGAGTAATTTGGTTCATAACTAATGGGTTTTAAATGGGTTAATAACCCGTTGAAAACCCAGCCCACTTACAACTATCCAATTTGGCCTAAATCTGTCCACTTGACATCCCTAAACTAGATATATCGTTAGAAGCATAGTTGACATATATGGACTCAAATAATTTCTGAACAAGCCACTAATATTTAAACCACCGGCGCCCTGCTGGAAATAATTTCACTTCCCATATTTTTATACTACTATACAAAACAATTACAATAATCTATTCAATGATTTCGCAATAATTGAGTGACTTAGTTGATAATTAACCTTTAAGAGGTGGGTTCGGCCTGGTAGGCATGAGAAAGCAAATAAGTGATTGACCTCTTATGGAGTCACATGTTCGAATGCTGCGGAGGCCAAACATTCCAAACTTGGGGGCTACTGAAGGGGTTTTGCTCTCTCGTTAACTTCAGGACCAAACTAGTCAAGATACACGCAGACGGGTCCGGATATCTGGTTAAAAAATAAAATAAAAATTGATGATTTGAGTGACTAGTTTTTAGGGAATTCTGATCTGGGTAAAACGTTATGGTTGGTGTGAGTACTTTGGTTCTCTCCATGCACGTGGTATTGATAGTTTTATAAATAAATATACTCAACGGAATAAGAGATAAGTAATTACTAGTAAATAATTAAACATGGGTCTTTGTCATTTTGAATTACCCGTAAGAAAATGACATTGATGGAATTCCATTTTAGTGGAGAAACCTAAACAACTCAGTGATCCCTTCTTTTGTCAATGGTTAAGATGTGCTTTATTTTATTTGAGTTTTATTGGTTTTTCCTTCGGTTATTTTATTTCTTTTGTAGATTTTATGCTCCTTTTTTTTTAATTATATATTCTTATTTGAGTCAAGTTTTGTCTCTCTTTTTTTTGGAGAGAGCACATTTGGTGAGAAAGAAATCAGAAGATAAGAAACAAAGGAAATTATAGCTCTCTCGCGCATAGTAAATCAGAAAGATCAAAGCCGATCTTGCGAATTAAAAACGAAATGTCTTTTTCTTTTTCTTTTTTGTAAAACCAACCATAAATCTTGAGACAATCAAAAAACCATAAATCTTGAGATCTCATGTTTAATTTTAGCTAGCGCGCCTTTACTTGCCCCCCAAAAAAAACAATTTCTCCCATTCCTGTTACAACATTTTTGAAAAACAATTTAGGTGTCTTTATATTGTCTCCAAACTTCTGTTAACATATATTTGTTTAGAAAAGATAAAACACTGCATTTTAGCTTACAAATCAAAAAGTCTAGACACAAAATTTTAAAACACAACTACGTCTGGAACCGTCAGATGTGCGTGGATCCATGTGCATCTAACAATTCCAAACACAGTTATGTCCAGAGGCTGCTCATTTTTGTGCTAAAAAGGTCCAGTCTTATGGTATGTCCGGGACGCGGACTTCTATTTTGCCTTCACGGTACTCCGCATAGTCTGATCACTGATGTATGGGCGGTTTTCGCCCTTCAAATTAAAATAATAAAACTCTTCTCCCTTTTGTCCAAAAAAAAAAAAAAAAAAAAGGTCAGCACAAAGTTCGCGCGTTCAAATGTGACCTAAAATCATCACCCTCTCCATCTTATCTTCTAGCATTTTTAATGAATAATAATCATACCACAATCAACTTGAAACGTAGTAGTCAAAGTAAACGAAGAGATGGAGCCAAAAAGACAAGTTGGCCCCAGAAGGAAAAACACACCACCAAATAGAGCAGATCACAACCTAACTTGTGCAAACAAACCTTTACATATTAAGCATCGATCCCAATCATATCAAACTTAATTTGGAAGAGATAGTAAACAAACAGTCTTAAACGAGTCTACTTTGTTACTTCATCGCATGCCAAAATCCTGGAGGAATAAACACACCGGACATCTTCGGAAAATGCGTTAGTCGTTGATGCAAGTCATTCGTAATCATACAAAGTTAGATCGCGTCTGACCTCCACATTAATTTGTGATTGTGTTAACCACTTTATTCCAGAACATGCATTTCCAATAAAATTAAGGTATTTTGTAGTCCACGCAATGAGCTTTGCGCAAGCAATTGCGACTACTGGTACTGAGAAACTAATTGAAACTCGAAAGTATGTGATAGAACCATCCCGTATATGTTCTATCTTTCTTTTCATTTCGTCCGGCCCTGAGACACAAAATTTCTCAGTATTTGTCGGTAGCAATACGCAAGCATTACAATCCCGCCCAGTAGTTTCTTAAAATGAGAATGTTCGACTTCAAATTAACCCGTAAACAAAACGAAGAACTAGAAAAAAAGCTCATAACCAATTGCCAAAATTTTATCAAGGGATGCTAAAGAAGCAGGGGATGAACAAATACGACCGAAATCGTGTTGATGAATATAAAGCATGAATCCTCTCCAGTTGGCCATATAACTTGAAAACAGGCGTGCAGAAGCACAATGCTTCCATATTTCAGCAGCATTAACATGGATAAGGACACATTAACGCCAAAAACGCAGCCACCAAGTCCCCAAGGGCATCACGAAAATATACTGTTGAAGAATTATAAAATGATGACTATACTCCTTCACTTGCAAAATTATTCATATCCAGCCGGGAAAAATAAACTCTCCAATTACCAAGAATCACAGGAACAAAGAATATTTCTAATGATAAGACAGTTTGGGAGGTAATCCCTCTAGATTTCGTTATTCAAATGCATAAAAGTTGGCCCGAAATGGTTCTTAAACTGACTGCAAAAAAAATTTCATCAGCATCAGTCTATATGGCTAGAAAGGGCAAGTAAATGGTCACTGATGTGTACTTAACCACCGCCAGAACCGTACTTCTTTCCAAACACAATCAGCTGAAGCTTGTCGTAACCAGCAAGCACACCAGCACCGGCAACTGCACGGAGGATATTAGCACCAGCGCCCTTGAACAAGGATTTGGGACCCTCGTTCTTTAGGATTTGAGAGAAGGCATCAAATGAGCTCTTGTATTTCACGGCTTCACCAGAGGTCATCATCATCCTCCTGCGAACCGTATCCAATGGATATGAAGCGAGACCAGCACCATTCGTGACGACCCAACCAAGAGCAAAGCTAGCAAAGAAACTATCCTGAAATCATGTCAAATCAAAACGGGTATTGACATGTGAGTCACCAAAAGCAGTATACGAAGTTCCAGATATATCTGTATAAAGTGATCAATTAATCACATCACTTTCAATACTGAAAGTTTTTTTCAAATTGGACAATATAAAATAATTCTTATTCAATAAAGGAAATGCAGAAAGAGTATCACTTTCAATATCAACGACAGATTTTTCCATCAGCAAAAGGAAATGCAGAAAGAGTATTCAGACAGCATATATATGAAATATTAGATAATTCCAAGTAAACAATGCTTAATAATATAAAACTAATGCTATACGTATATGTAGTTATGCACATTTTGTGCATGGTTTTGTCAGTCTTCCAATTTTGGAGACACTACTCTTGTATCAAGCTATCGACAATAGAATCATAAACAGATAAACGATTGGTGGTCCTAAGCTGCAAGCACAAAATATTGCACAATAGCATGCTTTTTATCATGGTTCATATTAGTTTCGTCATATAATAATGGTAAACAAACCATATGGTGCAAATAGGCTGTCTAATTAATGACTTAGATAGTCCGGGTATACTAATCCCTGTGTAGGGGTTTATCCCAAATCTAGTCCCAGCTCAGGGTACTTGTCTGTTTAGCCATGGGAATAGGGTATAAATCCCTTACAAGGTGGACCCCGTGTGTCTCTTCCTAATCCAATCCCTTTCCCATGGAAAAGGAATGCGCGCATGGGTCTTCTAATTCTAAGACAAATAGTGAGTCACTGTTAGTCGGATGTGATTAATCACCTCACTACTAGTCCTGTCAAACAAAGGGAGCATAGTGTATGTAAATCTCGAGATCAATAGAGGAACATTTTTTTCGACCTTTAACGGCTAAGTCCTTTCTGGAGTGAAGTTTCTAAGTAATAAAGAACATATTTCAACTTATTGCTATAAATAGACAAAAAATTTAAAACGATGGGTTCTCAAAGACTCAAGTTTAAGGGGTACACAATAATTAAAACTCTAGAAGATCGGAAACTCACTCTACATAGATCTGTCAGTGGTGGACACAGTAAAACCTTTTGCTAGAACCATGCATTGACCAGATAACAAGAACTGACATCAACTCCATTTCATTTAGAGAAAAAGCACATAAAAAAAGGCAAAACCACACTATAATCTACTAACCTGCAATTTCCCGGTAAGGACTACTGGCTTCAAAGAGTCGTACAGTCCAAAGTACAAACCACGGTATACAATGATGCCAGCACATGAAATGTTGAATCCACGGTAAAGACCGGCAATACCATCTGATTGTATGATCTTCCTGTAGACATCAACCAAGCCATTGAACTGCCTCTCTCCTCCCTTCTTTGCAGCCTTGGCATCACTAGTAAGACGAGTTCGAGCAAAATCCAGGGAATAGACAAAGAGTAGGGAAGAAGCACCAGCGGCACTACCAGATGCCAGGTTACCAGCAAACCATTTCCAGTAGCCATCGCGGTCTTTCTTGAAGTTGAAAAGCTTCTTAAAGTAATCCTTGAAGGCAAAGTTGAAGGCCTGCAGAAGAATTCAGTCCGCAATGAGAATGCAATACAGCTCAGTAAAACACTACATAAGCATGTTCCACGTTTGCGTCATACGCAAATATGCAATATCCAGCCCTGGAAAAGAGGAAAAGAATACCCAACCTGAGTGGGGAAATAACGGATGACATTAGTTGCGTTCCCTCTCCACAATGATGCAAACCCTTCGTCCTTAATCGTCCGCGAGAAACACTCTCCAATTCCCTTGTAGGGTTCTGAAAGCCGACCAGACTTCATCATCTCACCCTGGTTTTGGATCAAAAGCTTGACACGCTCAATAGGAGCAGCAGCAGTTTTAGACACAGCAGCTGAAACTCCACCCATAAGAAAATCAATGGCGAAGCCTGCAAGTCCTTTCTCTGAGGGAGCTTGGACAAACACAGGTGAGGCATTGGTAGCAACAAATGATAGATCATGGGTAGCTCGGCATGTTTGCGTTGTCGGATATTGCAATGCTGCACAAGAGTAATTCCCATACGAAAACCGTCTCTGGGAAAGAGCAGGGTTCTGATAGGCCCCGTAGCGCGCTTGAGCACTAGAACTGAGATGTAGCTGGCCAGCTACCTTCTGAATGACGGTTGGGTGCTGGTGCTGATCAGCCATTAGGCCTACAACATAAGAAACAATGCAGAGTTCAACAATAGGGTTAATTCAAGCATTAAGCATCTAATAGGCAAATTTAGAGCCTAAAGCCCTACAGCTATTTTAGGATTTGTACTCCAGACGCTCTGTCAGGTCAAATAGAAAGTAAACAAACTACGCAGATGACCTAAGATCACACAACCTAAGAAGTAGAAGAAATATCGTAATGGCTTGCAAGATTATTGGAGAGCATACGAGCAGTAAGAAAGTAACACTATGACATAGTCATCATCAATCATGAGTGTTGTCCAGAAATCTAGCAAATAGATAAAGTTTAAAAAGGAATTACCCACATAAAGAAAAGATGCATAAACTATACAACAAGGCTTGATCCATCAATCACCAAGTCGTCGTTACAGATTCTACGGAGAAGTGATAAATTACCCTAAGAAGACAAATACCGAACAAGTGAAAAAAGACTAAAAAAAGCACAAGAGGAAGACAGGTAAGGCTGAAACCAGCAATGTCTAGTCCTACCATCGCATTTTTTAAATATCACTTTCCTTCTTGGATGCTATCACAAACAAATGGATGATAAGATCAGATGAATAAACAGACCGAAATACAAAACCCCGATGAGGATGCTATATACCACTGCTTTTTTGTCAGCTTGTATCAACAATTACGAGACAGGATATCGAAAGGAAAATGCTAAAGACAGCCCAGCCATTAAGGTATAAAAAGTGTACAAATTGAAATGCGTGAAAAGTGTATGAAAACGTATTGAAAAGTGTAAAAAGTGCGTTGAAGTGTATGTGTTTTCGTCTTTTTATTTGCTTATTAACAGCCCAGTGGACTGTCAATACCATATTTTAATAAACTCCACCATTTCCATAATTATCATTCCATAGCAAAAAAACAAAAACCAATCATTATTACAACACACCGCGATACAAAACGGGGGCGAAAACCAGATGACATATAGTAGCATTTTCAGACCAAAATACAGCCAGATCCATGATCGATGATGATAGCTTAAATTTGACCTCGCACAAAAGAACGATCCCACCAGTATTTCAACAGATGCAAAAAAATCAACCTGATCAAAATCAGATTCAGAACCAGTACTATAACAACTGCTGATTTACATAAAAGTATAAGCTCCTCCGATTTACTCCCTCCGCCCCAATTTGTTTGTCCAATTGTCGAAATATGTGTTTTTCAAAAATATACTTATATCTTACATTTTAAAATATTTTTTATGATTTTGAAAATTTTATATAATAAAACTAATTGAAATTTATCAAATATTGTATATTAAAAATATTATGAATTAAAAATTATAATCAATTATTTGAGAGGTCAAACGCTCTAAAAAATCAAAAATGGGTATGCAAATAAGTAAAAAGACGGGACGAGATGCGTATAACGAAGAGAGAATGAAAAATTATAACGAGATATACGTAGTACCGATCTACGATAATTAAAAACAATGCAGAGATCTGAAACTGTGGAAGTGGACTAATACAAAACAATTCCAAAATTCAAAGAGAATTTTGCGACAAAAAACTATACAATCAGAAAAGGACCTGATCGATTACCCAAACTGAGGTTCGAACGAGAATCGAGGCGTAGAATCTGAAAGAGAGAGAGAGAGAGAGAGAGAGAGAGAGAAAGAGTACCTGCGTTCTGTTGGAATATGTGGCTCAAATCCTCTCCTTGGTCAAAGATTGGCAGCCTTTGTTGACAAAAGGAAAGATCTGCCATGTGTTGTTGACGATTGGCAAGATTTGGAAAAATCTCCTCATGCACTTTCCTGTTCCCAGGCGTGGGTTTTCCATTGAATGATCCTCGCATGGCCATGAACAGTGAAGTTTGCACAGCCTATAAATTGGGAGCTTTGCTCCATGATTTTGTATCTCTCTTGGGTGAGATACATGCATCTCTCTTGGAGCATCTCCTACCCATACTCTATATCTCTATTTGAGAGTATCAAAACATTCCAATCCATCCTCTCAACACTCTTCCATTTGAGAGTATTGGATTTTGATCCTCTATATTTAGAGGGTGAGAGAAAATAGAGGATCATCTCCATAACACTATTCATCTTTTTAAAAGACATTTTTGTCCTTGTAAGTTTTTCTTACTAAATTTTTATATCAACCATATCCTTATGAGAGTATAAAAAAATTTTTTTTTTTCGTAAAGTGATTTTAGAGGGAAAAATAGAGGGTTTGTGGTTGGAGTAAATAGGAATAGTGATTTCCTCTAAAATCACTTTATGAATAAAAAAGAGTATTTGGATACTCTCAAATAGAATATTGGATTGGAGATGCTCTTAGTGAGAGACCAGAGGGGAGAGTGAGGCAACGTTGAGAGTGTAGAGCAGTGTGAGGGCTCCTCCTTCGGGAGGGAGCCGAGCTCCTCCTACGAGGCTATGTCAAAAACAGAATGAGAGTTTTTTTTTTTTTTTTGTTTGAGCGCAGCATATATATGCATTTATATCAGTTTGTGAGTAAGTACGAGTTCGAGTGATTTTATAATACTCCTCCTCCTCTGTAATAGAAATTCGGCTATCTCCTCCGGTGGACGTACCCAATTTAAAAAATTACGTAAATCTTTGTATTTGTATGTATGTGTTTGTGTTCTTGGTTCGATCGTTTGTTTCCGCGACATGTTCGCCTTGGATACGAAGGCAAGAGTGGCGTTGGACGGGGCGAATGGAATGGTGGCAGACGAAATATGAACGAGTGGACTGTGTGGGAGGAATGTTAGGGGGTGTTGCGGGATATTGGGTTGAAGAATGTCCAGATTACGTGGTGGTTTTGGGCCGTTGATTGGTCCAAGATATGTTATGCGGTGGGACCGTATATGGAGAAATGGGAGAAAAAAAATTTCGAAGGAAAAATTATTCAATACGGTCGTTCTTCACCACACATTTGAGTTACGGTCCCAAGAGAAATGTAGGCCTCATCCAATGTGTTGAAAAAGAATTTAGCGCAGTATGTGGCACCGTGGCGGTGCTCCAATGACTGTGAATAATCTCTCAGAAAAATGGGAGATGGGAATTGGTGTTAGAGAGATGTGTGGACCTAAATCGCATAATGCACGTGTAGAAGTGCGAGTGCGAGCGCGTATGCGAGCGAATAAGCATATTTCAATAACGAGATTATAAATAATTAAAATTCACCAGAAGCGTTCGTGAGCGCGAACGCAAGCCGTTGGGAATGTGGTTTGTTTAAGTTTGACGGAGGAAAGATGAAAAAGTGGGTACGACTGTGTTAAGTTCGTGGAAGTTTCCTCCTCCGTTCTAGTTCTACAAATTGGGAAGCCGGCATTCGTGTTCTCTTTCCTTGGGCCAACCTGCCCAAGTTTCACCGGGTAATCAAATGCTAAATTTTCTTTTTTTTTTATTGGTACTAACTAAAATAAGTATTATTTATTTTAATAAGAGATAAATTTTTACATGGACCCACAGTAAAAAACAAATTTTCCACCCACCAATGAACAAATGACACATCATACAAAATACATTCTCATTAAACCCTCACATAAGCACACACACCATCTGATCCCATCCCCTCTCTCTCTCCCCCCAAATGGTTTCCTCATCTTAGCCCACGGTGGAGCACCGCCACCAGCCACCACCTCCTCTCGGACCTCCCTCTTCCCCATCATAACTGCCAACATAAATTTGTTTCTTCCACAAACTGGGTTCGATTAATCATTTTAAAAAATGATTCGTTCTCAGAAACAAAAGATTCAAAAGCAAGGGAAAATGGGAGGAGAAGATGAGTGTGAGGTCTGATTTTGAAGTTAGAGAAGACCTGTGGTGGAGTCTAAAATACAATGGAAGTTTTAGCTCTGTAACAAGCTCCATTTACATGACCTAATTTTAAATTTCGGCAGTCCAAGATGGAGGATTTGAGTACGTTTTGTCGGGTTTGATCTGAAATTGGGGATTTCTTGAGGATAGGTGCCGACGAGCAATGAACTGGTCACCTGTGTAGTCGTCTTCGCCGGTCTCGGCAAGGAGACGAGTGCTACCGCTGTAGATTGAAGAGGACTCGAGGGATGTTGCGGTCGGTGGGCTGGGTGTAAGAATCGTGGTGTTGATGAGCACCGTTGTTCCGAGAGCCGTACTTCTCCAGAAGGCAACTGTACATCTTCCTCACATCAAATACGCGGTGGTTGCTGGGGGAGGGGTGGCGGCGGTGTACCGTCGTCTGTCATGGGCTGAGATGAGGAAATGGGGAAGAGAGAGAGGATCAGGTGAGGGAGGGTGTATGTGGGTGTTTGGTGGGGATGTATTTTGTATGAGGTGTCACTTATTCATTGCTGGCTGCAGAACTTGTTTTCACGGAGGGTTCGTGTAAAAATTTCTCTCTTTTAATAAAATAAGTAGTGGATAAAAAAAAAACTAACTAAAATAAGTACTTATTTTTTAAATAAGAGTACTTATTTTTTTGAATTAAATATGATATATTGTGAGAGAATAACTTGTCTAATAAAGTAAAAAATAAATACTTAAAAAATAAGAGTCTTGCCAAAGTCCATTCTGCCACTCGAAAAGATTGAAAACTTATAATCATATCCAAAGTATTGGTTTTTTTTTTTTTTTTAAAACAGCTCAATATGTAGGACTCAGCTCTTTTAACATTTTATTAGGATCAAATATTTTCTCAAAACTTCTCCGGCCACAAGTTATAGATACTGCCAATAAAATACTACTACTAATTTTTTTAATCAACTGTTAAGATAGTTAAACTACTTGCTTAGAATTATTTATTTATTTATTTATTTATTTATTTATTTATTGTCAAGTGAACACATACAAAAAGAATGCATATTTTTTAATTGGTAATGACACTTTACTTTTTGATAATCACACTCCAAACTTTATCTTTTAGTGTTCAAAATACGAGTATGTGTTTTGAACATTAAAAGACAAAAATGTGGTTATCAATATTTGGAGTGCCACAATCATCTCCCATCTTCTTTCAGTTCACTGATATTTTTCAAAAAACCATTTTCTTGCATCAAGTTCATAAAATTTCTTAACAATTAAAGGAAGCAACGATTTGGCATATCCTTCAAGCATGGAGTTGCCAAATTAACTTTACACTTAAATTTAACATCTCCATAATTGCGAAACGCATGTGTTTCCAGTAATTGCAATATGTTCAACCGGCGGAATCTTCAAACAGCAATTTGATATTCTGTAATTATGCTAGAAATTTCTTGTTACATAACAATTGGCTCGGATGGTGCACAGCACAGTGCTGTACACCCCCGGCGCAGCACCATCCCCGTTTCCCATAACAATGTCTTCAAACTAAACAATGCCAAAACCAGACGATCAACTTGTGTCAAATAATGAACATTAACCCCCAGAATGCAAAGGCTTCTTGTAAAACTGCAAAAGGAGTGAAGAACAAACCACACTAATTGATGAAGCAGCCATGCAAGCACCAGCAAGCCAAGGGGGTAGCCGAATACCCGTAAAAGGGAACAAAATCCCAGCAGCAATGGGCATGCCAAGGATGTTGTACCCGAGGGCCCATACATAGTTGAGTTGGATTCGGTATATTGTCTTTCGGGACAGATCTATGGCTGTGATCACATCTTCAAGGTTGTTCTTGATGAGGACTATATCAGCTGCTTCTATGGCTACATCAGTGCCTGCACCAATTGCCATGCCGACATCAGCTGCAACTAAGGCCGGTGAGTCGTTGATTCCATCTCCCACCATTGCCACTGTCGCGCCTTTCGACTGCCATAAAGGTTTGTTCAAATGGTAAATAATAATAAAAAACCGGTCTTTTCCTCAAGTTACATTGAATTTTCTTTCTCCTGCACTAACAGACAAGATAACTACCTCATCAATTATGTGTTCGTGTCAGTGCCATAATATTCAAATCCCATTGTTAATTCGGCTTTCTATTTTGAGGATGGCTTATGCAAACGATGACCGTCTATGATGAATGCGAATTTATGTATTTCAGCTCATCATTGGAGTAAATTTTAATGGAAAGCAACAAAATTGGCAGGTCCATTCTGTGTAAATCAAATCACATTTGATAACACAAAATGGCACAATCTAACCGGGTGCTTCATGGCAATCACAAACAAGAAGAATTGGAATCCTCTAGTAAAAAGCAATAACTATTCCAAACAAACGAGTCAATTTAATTAACACCATTTGAATTGGCAAGGCGACGGGCTATTCCAAGTCCTAGGGTCAAACAGTAATTACATTACCACCCTTTCCTTCTTTCTTTTGCCTTCGGTTTAGTGATGTGCAACTATTTTGCAATGATTTGGTCACCTAGATTCTAGTAATTGGCTCATGTTGATACCCAGACTTGGCTATGCAATATGGAAAATGAGCGTACCTGCAAATCTTTTATTTTATCGGCTTTTCCCAATGGATCCGTCTCAGCAAACACTTTCTGTATCCCAACCTGCTTCGCAATTGCCGTGGCTGTGGCCCAATTATCACCAGTCACCATGATGCTTGAGATGCCCATGGAATGGAGGTAAGATACAACGCGTTCAGCCTCTGGCTTCACTGGATCAGTCACAGCAAAAGCTCCAGCAACTCTCCCATCAATGGCAACCAGAACACAAGTACGAGCTAGTTGCTCAGTTTCTGAGATGCGGTTCTCAATCTCAGGACCAATAGGGACATTGAAAGACCTCATGAGCCTCTTGTTCCCAACCAACACTCTCCTGTCTCCAACTTTTCCACCCACCCCAGCTCCTGGGTGCACCTCAAAGTCCACCACGTCAGGGACATGTTCAGGTGGTGACCCATGCTTCTGACGTAGCTTCTTCGCATGCTCTAACACAGCTTTCGCCATAGGGTGCTCACTGTTAACCTAAAAATGGGTGTGGAAAAATTTGTAAGTTCACATGCATGTTTACTTTCATGATTGGCTCCTTCTTAGACCATTGTAAGTCTGTGGGTGAATCTATTTTTGGACAGGATCGATGTTCATCTTATGAAGCATGGTTCACTCACAATTCATGATTCACGTGATTCTGGAAGCTGTCAAGCCCGTTAACTTCCGGACCACTTCTTACAGATTTGACATACTAACAAGTCATCATATAACTTCTTAGAGAATGGAGTCTGATATTAACCAATAACCAATACTCATGCCTACTGGTATCCAAATGTGATAAACCGTAGCTTTACTTGTCATGAATCACCTAAATTCACCAAATTATCACAATAGGGTTCCTTTTCATGTATGCATTTCTCAATCCTAGACCATCAATATTTACGTATTTATTTGGTTTCTTACTCCTATTCCACACCTTCTTAACTAGCACCAAAATCCATGTCGTACATCTACGTGCCT